>NW_011887790.1:113967-117898 GCF_000806365.1 Fopius arisanus | reverse complement strand
ATAATCCAATAACATAATAATAACATAACACAATATTCACAACTCGAGTTGCCCAATTGGAAAATATAAATATCAAATATTTAGTGAATAAAATCAATCTTTCATAACTTTTCTCAATGTATTCCATGTAAAAACTGATATGCTGATTTGATAAATTGATCATTAAAAACTGCTAGCATAATGATTAACTAATATCTCAGAAGTTATCAAGCACATAATTTTCCTGAATTTTTTTATAGCTCTCATTTTTATTTATAAATAAACTTGATGATGTTGAGTCATGGTTTCTTTGTTAATAAATAATTGGATAGAGTATAATGGGACGATTATCTTCGGTTCCTATTCCTAGAGCAAAATGAACGAAATTTAAGGCCCCCCCCCTCCCCCCGTCGCCCACCACCCACCACCCACTTAACCCGGCTTTAAAAATCCGCTGAATTAGTGATGATTCTGAGACGTGAAAAGGGAAAATTAAAAAATATTCGTGGACAAACCGCAAGCCCCTGAATTGAATATAAATATTAAAACGATGTGAAAAAAAAAGCAGGCATTTGATTCCTGATTATTTACGAGAAAGTAATTCCCAAAAATGGTGGATTCAATTAATATAGGAGTCAGACAAACGTATAATTAGCCTGAGCGAAGCTCATTAACTCGAAGATCTCAGTTAAGACCTTGTACGATTGTATTAATAATTACACGAAGGGGTAGATGGTTGTGATTGGACGGTTGCATAGGGAAGTGCAAGGTATCATTGTGAAATTTTACTTCTGGACGTTTTTAATTAGCCCCAATTAACATGCGAGAATTTATTTACCGTGTTTTAATTATTCATTTCAGTTATAATAATCATAGTTAGATAATTATTATATCAAAGTCTCGATTTATGTAATGTGAATATATCACTAGCTGGTGGAAGTGCAAAACACTTCTGCTGGGATACACACTGATTACCGATTGACTTTTTACGGGCATAACTCTATCAGAAATAGAGTGAAGAAATTAATTAATGACTTCTTCGTGGAGATTGAGTTGTGAGGAAGTTTATAGTGTATCCCGTTTTTCAGTTAATAATCTTAATATCTAGAGGACAACAAAATCATTAGATTATTGTTTAAAAGTCTTCTGTGAACATGACAATAATTTATAAAAACATCTGTCCTAAAATATTTTGAATAGGCTAAGTTTATCCAAAGAATATACACAAAAGATATATATATTTTTGTATATATTGTATATATTTTCTCAGAAATATAAATGAATCAGTGATATTACGAGTTTTTGCTGGTTCAAGGCCAATAATTATTCCTGAATATGTTAAATAATGTTAACTATTCAATTGTTGCTCGAAAATACTAGAATAATGAATAATTTTCTCGGGTCACATTCTCCCATATGGAAAACGATATATTTCTAGTAATTTCTGGTGGGAATATATAGTAATTTCTGGTATGAATTTGGTAAATTAACAACATGTATAGACGAAAAAGCATCTCCAATATATTTTTAAAAATATTTTATGTATATTTGGTATGTATTTTGAAAAATATATGGAATTAGGGCTTATTATGGGATTTTTTGTAAATTCTTCGATGAGTCCCTAGTGACGAAACGAAAAAATTTGTTGCCACACTTGACGTTCCTCTTCAAAGGTTTTAATGGCCTTCGTAGGTAACCGCAGTTGATTAATAGCGGTCGTTAATTGTTTACATTGATTACAATAAAAGGAGCAAAATTAAAATGGAGAATGCCCAATGGAATGAAAATAGAAAGAAAAAATTAATTATTGATGATTGATTACTCCGTTAGTACAATTTTCATAACTTTTTCTATTTTTTATTTCCATTAGAAAATGTTCTTTAAAGAAGTTATTTCTATTTTTTATGAGTTTATTCCTAGTGTTTTTCTGAGGGTCTAGGAGTTATTCCCCCAAACGGAAATCTCCCAGACAAAATAAAAATAATATAACCAATATAAGAATAAAAACCCCCCAAAAAATAATACAATAAACAAAACAAACGGATTATCTATCGGATTAGAAGTTGAAAAAAAAAACTCAACAAGAGCGCCTCTTTTACCGCAAATAGAATATATATAATTTTTATAGACGCATTACGTCCGGTTGATTATACGAATTAAAATGATGAAAAGGCATAATAATTTGTTATTAATTTATATAATCTTGTCGCGGGATTTTTTTTATTGAAGGAATTGTGTTGAGGATATTTTTACTCGGGTGAATACCTCCCGACACCTCGAAAATAATTTTTCAGCGGAATTTATCTAGTTTTTCAATAGAGTTTAGCCCTTCGGTATTTACTCCGCGATTGGCATGTTTAATTACGTCAAGTTTTAATAAAGTCCCCCCGAGTGGCAAGGATGGTGAAACATGGGCGGCATGACGAAGACAGAGACTGTCGAAGGATTAAATGAGTTAACGATGACTCGTGAATTTTCAACACAATGCACAAGACCACACCTAGAGGAATCTAACGGAGTTGAGGAATAAGACGACACTTAATCCCGATATTACACCCCTCAACGTACCAACAATAAATTGACCACTCGACTTAATTAATAACCATTTTTTTATTAAACTTCTTCATTTTTTTTTCTCATCCTCCCAGGAATAAATTATTTGAATTTCCAATTATATTCCATTATTTTTTTTTTCTTTTCAATTTTTCGTAATAAAGAGTTTACCTACTAATCATAGAAAAATATTTTCTTTGTCGAGAGATTTGCGTTTTCCGGGTGACTATTCAGAACTCCTCTTCCAGGGGGAATCAGCTGGGCACCAGTCCAGTTCCTGAAACGACAAATAAATAACTCTAATTATAAAAACGATATTTTCATATGGAGGGAAAGAAAATTGGAAAATTCTGGTTGATTCTTTTGAAAGGCACTTAAAAGTACATCAGGACGACAGGAAGTGAAATGAGGCGTCAGATTTGGGTGATAAAAAAACATCTCTTCCACCCTTTGGAGGTAATTTTCAAAGGGGACCGGTGGCTCAGGAGATTATGTGACAATTTTCAGGTCATTCTCCGCTCGGGGCCGGAGTTAACTGCTCCGGGCTCTCGTTTCCGGTTCGAATTATCATCTTTTCCATTCAGTCCCTCAGAAAAATCATTTCTTCAATAAAAAGAAAAAATCGATGAGGTCGCATTTCTGTTTTGTACTTTCCGCAAAATGTCATTTCATCTTCATCATCAAATATCTAATTGAAAAATTCTCAAAAACTTTATTTACAAGCATTCCAGGGACGTAGATAATCCCCACATGGGGGGCCCATGCAAATTGAATTCTCTTTGATAAATAAGATCTATAACAGAAATTATTGCAACGAAGAGATTACAAACATTTGATATAATATTGTAGATATAATTTCCATAAAATTGCACCATTTTTAATTGCATTTAAGGATGGTTTGGTATTTTATTATTTTTCTCGTTTTTCTGGGATTTATTGAAAACTATTGATCGGATTGGGATATGAAAATATATAGCGTTTGGCCATTCATCATGATTGATGGAATGGACAAACGCCTTTATAAATAATTGATGAAATGGACAAATTCTTTTATAAAGTTTCATCCCGATACATTAATTCTTGTAACTTTTCACTAAAATTTAATAAAAAATCAATAAATTTTAGTGAAAAGTTCTAAAAATTGTTGTATCCGGATGAGACTTTGTGAAAGGATAAATCATGATGTAACGGACAAACGCTATATTTTCATATCCCAATCCGATCGATAGTTTTCAATAAATCTCAGAAAAATAGGAAAAATAACAAAATACCGGTAGAACATCCTTAATACTTACCGAGATCCTTTTAATTTTGAAAAAGCCGAAAATAATTTTCCATGAAGAGATTTTAAAGGAATTTAATTTCTGAATTTCTTTCAAACAAAATGATACATCTGATT
>NW_011887790.1:111294-113237 GCF_000806365.1 Fopius arisanus | reverse complement strand
TTGTCGGAAATTTTTTACGGAACTGTCACGAATTTGTCTGCGGTGTTCCGTAATTTTTATCTGAATTATCGATAAAAAATTACGATACCGTCACTTTAATTTTTCAAATCGACTCCGTAATCGGTAAGTGAACTAAAAGTTCCGTAATTTTTACTAAATATTTCTCTCCGTGTGGACCAAAGGAGAAACTCAAAAGGAATTTTTAACAACTTCTAGTTATGCCAAAGAAATTGCACTAAAAATGAAAAAAAAAATGTGAGTATTTGCAGCAAAAGGGCGTAACGACTCTGAAAATGAGAAGAGAATAAAGGCTGTAGTTTGGAATGTTGACGATGGCTAGACCAACGCATAAAATTCGGGATTGTTTCCGAAAAATAGCTGATATTTGACGGTTTAATACAGCCTGCATGCAAATGAGATGTAACCAAAGGTTTCGCTCGAATTTTTGAGCGTGTGAACCGTTGGGAGAACAAGATAATGGTCACAAACGCCCGTCATTCCCAAAAAATTACCCTCTCAACTTTTGCCCTCAGGACTTATACTTATTATTGCATTACTCGAATCATAACAAAAGCATAAATACATTGTTTCAGCATTGAGAAAGCTCGTAAAACTGAAAAGTTTGCCCTCATCGTCTCACTCTTGTTACTCGCCCCATCTTTCAATATCACGTGAGCCAAAGTAGCAAGATCTAGAGAATTGAGTAGATCAGGATCGAACCAACTCTACCGAGATGCTCATAAGTGATAAACCCAGAGAAAAGAAAAATTATCTGAATTTTCTCAGTGTGGCGAGAACTTTGGGTAAAACTTGAGTCTCAACAGCTCTGGTACTGTCACACCCTTCCAACCTAGTATATCCCCAGGTTATTAATGGTTTTCACCAACTGAGTTCATTAAAAGATCTCAACTCCACGTGGAGAGACATCCCCAAGAATATTTTATTACATCACTAAATTAAAAATACACATTTGGTCGCACGCAATTATCAAATTACTGCACTAGTTCAGGATTAGTTCAGGATTAGGGGTTAAATCACCGGATTGAATGATCATTTTTAGTTGAGACAAAAAATGATTGACGATGATCGAAGAGAAGCAGTATTAATAAATCAAATGTTAAATCAATTATTTATTTAAAAATATCAATTAAAACAAACGGATACTCGAATGCTATCAAAACGCGCGCTCATTTCTAGTGGATAATTTAAAAAATGTTTTACTTGAATATTCCAGCGTGATTTCCCAATAGTCTAAAAAGCCAAAATAAAAGTTAAATAATACGATTCTATTTCAATGATATTCAAGCGGAATAAAATGGAAATTTTTATGAAAAGTGTTTGCCGGGTAAAGGTTTTGGTAATTATGAATTTTAGTTAATTTTCGACCGATATTACCTATTTTTGCCGATATGAAAAGAATCGAAAGTGCAAATTTCACAAATGTCCTCACAACTTGTTCTACCCAGATCCAACCCCTTTATTCAATCCTCCGAGGCACCCCCAACG
Organism: Fopius arisanus; assembly: GCF_000806365.1. NCBI lineage: Eukaryota > Metazoa > Arthropoda > Insecta > Hymenoptera > Braconidae > Fopius > Fopius arisanus. Next base: position 111,731 of record NW_011887790.1, on the reverse strand, counting down.
TTCTAAGCACCCCATTCTTCCGAAAATCGTAGCATATTTGTCAGATTTTTGTTCTTCAGCAAAACATGAAAGGAAAATAGATGAAGAGACGTTTGAGGATGGTTTTCTTCCTAAGTGGATTGGCTTCTTCCTCTACTTTTTATGTCCCTCTTTCTCGAGAGAAGTGCCAGAATGACATACCCCAAAGTATCATCCCTTATTGGCCCATTCTTTATTACCATTTCTAACCCCTTTCGCTCGATTTTACTTTATGAGGGACAAATATCTATCCACGAGGGAAAGATTGTTATTCACAAGTGGAGAAATCACTTACCCTTGAAGCCCTTCTCTGGTGATGGTGCTTCACGACTCGCCGAGTCTGACTCAAAATCCACATCATTGTCTGGTACAGAATCAACCTGAAACAATTCCAATAAAGAATATTTATCAAAAACAAA
>NW_011887790.1:106095-110209 GCF_000806365.1 Fopius arisanus | reverse complement strand
TCAAGTTCTGTTATTGATTTATGAGGAATGAATCTAAAATAGTTTGTTGTTTAAAGGATTAGGAAGAATGGAAGTGAAAAGCTGATGGAGTGAGTGAAAAATGTTAATCATCTTTGGGTTTTTAACGGATCATTAATTTAATACACATGCAGTATCAATGATGTTTATTTGAATTTGTGAGCAGTAGTATTTGGCACGAATAACCCGAGAATTGTAGGGGATTCAAGTTATAACGAAAGGAAACAACACGTGTGAACGGCTGCCGACGGACAGCGAAATAGTGAGATCATGTCTTCCCACGCTTGTGTTTTCTCGCTGTAACTGACACACATATGTAATTCAAATGCACGTTCCCCAACATGAATTAACTCTTAATGTCATTTTCTCCGTAGCTCCCTTCTCCGGATTGTTATCATTTCCCAAAACAATATTGTAACTGAAAAAAAACATTCGTCTTACCATTAAAATCAGTAATAAACCGGTTGGAATCGAATTAAAACCATTACCCAGTATTCCGTCGATATCTCGTAATCTAGGGAAGATAGCGAGATTGTTGTTATGACATTTTTTGTAGATTTACTTGAAATCTACTGAAAAGGTTATTTGAATAATTTGGCTATCTCCTTTAGTTTCGAAGATATTCGTCATGGCAAACCAGAAGGAGAACATCTCTCGATTGGAAATAGGAGAGAGCGTTTTCGAGATGAATTGGAAGATATAGAGAAGATGAATTGTCGATTAATGTTGAATTGTGTGATTACAAAGTAATCGACACCTGAAAAACAAGCGGTAGCTACTGCATTTATCGGATAGAAGTGTTCACCAGCGAATGCCCAGGCCCTGTCTTCATTAATGATCCCTGACCCGGCGGTTTAAAGAAAAAGTACAGGATAAAAAAAATCATCCAAGAGTGTAAAAAAGATGGAAAAAAAGGTGGAAAAAAAATCAAGGGGTTCGGGTGGGCCATAAAAACCACCGCCATAACTTCAGAAGAACCGTGATGTGTAGAGAACGCGAAAGTAAAATGAGTAAAAAAGGGTGCGTGGATGATTCTTTGTGTACTCGGAAAGATAAAGAGCCTAAATTGAGATGAGAACGAAATTACAACATACTGCTGAATCGTTAACCCCGATAACTCGAAAATGGACCGATGAATTTTTCTATTTTACCCCAAAATTTTCGCAAAGCTTTACACAAAATTACGTGACGACCTCGTCAGTTATCCACTAAAAGATAAATATCACTTTATTTACGGTTTAATTTCCCATTTTTTTTTCTGAATCAAAATGTAATTTTCACTGAGCAGATTCTGTTTGAGGATTCTTGTGGATATTATTTTTGTGATGAGTAATTTGGGAATTACAAATGTTAGGAATGATGAATCTTGGCATTTTTACTCTTACTTCTAGGAATTTCAACGGAAGTAGTTCCGGAATTTTTTGTATTGACACTGGTCACGTGAAAACTTGCGGGAAGATAGAAAAAAAATTTTCGAGTCTCAAATGTTTGAAGATTCCCCTGAAATAAAATAAAACGCGACAGAAAGGATTTTTTGTCAAAATTAAAAAAAAAATTCCAAATACTATTATCGTTATTGTTATTATTCCCCTTTTTCTGGGAGTAAAGAATTCGCTAAAAATCTGCATCGTCGAAATTTTGTGTTTAGTTTCTGAGATTTCTTCTGAGATTTCTTTTGTCTTGCTACATCAATAATAATAATTACAAAAGTCATGATTTAACACGTGGCAATCAAATTAAATGAATTCTAAATTCGAATTAGTTACCTCAGACAACTGTGAACCAGTGCGAAATAAACGTGAAAGACTTTCAAGATATCAATAGTTGGACCCGCCTGTCAATATGTGATCGACCGCTTTAATGATTTTTTGACCCTTCGAACCCTAAATCATTAGCCCAATGATATTTCCGAAATCCATCAAAAGAATTGCGATATTTTATAAACGAAAACTGTGAGAAAAAATCAAATTTCTTGGAAAATTGAAATAAAAAGTTGAAAATCGAAAGAAATAAAGAAACTGAGAACTAAAAAAAAGACAGGAGATATCTCCAAAAATTATAGGGGAATTTAAATAATAATTGTCATTATTTTTTAGAGCGAAAAATGCTCTACCCCCGGAGATTCCCTAGGGCTTTCGATTAAACACTGAATACTTGCTTAAAGAGGCACTGATCTATATTCCAGACGATAAACACATGTCTCTCCCTCTCAATTATTCGTATTTAAATGAAATGCTCTCCGTGTACGATACGTAGGTGTTACGACGCACTGGAGATGAAGTGTCTTGAAAACTCCTTTTCCCATCGTTCTAAATATAGAAGTGTCATGGAATGACGACACGTGTGTCAGAGAAGTTCACATATGTTTTTTAATAGCTCCCTGTTTTCACCAAATATTCTCAAAAATTTCTTGAAAATTGCTCCCACGGTCCAATTAATCAAATAAATGTGAGAAGGTTATGACAATTCACAAAAATTTTCTAAATTCAGATACAAGAGGTTTATTAACTCTGCGGTGTCGCTGTATTAAGATGCGGTTTCAGGAGGGACTTCAACCCCTGGATAAGACAAATACCTCTGGAAACATCCTGAGAATAATTTAAGACGCTGGTGGAGACTTCAACCCTTCAAGATTCCCTTTGAAATTACTAAAACACGTCAGCACGTTGAGTTGAATTTTGTTTCGAAATTTCATCATTCGAAACTAAAAAGATAAAAATTAATTTAATAAACAACGATAGAAAATGGGCACACCGTGAAAAACGAATGATTTGAAAAATATCTAAACATGACTGTCGAAGTCTTTGTGCATACCGCGGGTAAATTCCCACAAAAATAAATAAAAACAATTTTTTGATTTTTCTTTTTTCGCCAAGAGAAGTACTCAACACGAGGCACTGAGAATTAAGACATTCTCTGACTAATAATTTTCAGCCTCAAGGCCTTAAAAATATTGTCCGTTGGTATATTCGAGAATTGTTAGTGATATCGCTGGGAATCCCCGGATTAACTCGAGAGGAAATAGTGAGATGAGGGAAACGTGGTGGATTCATCTGCCATGTTTGGGGATTTTTTTTTCTATTACTGGGGAATTTTTGGGGGCTTTTAGTTAGAGATTAGGCCGGACAATTGGTGTCCAGTGATGGTAGAGTGGCCGCGAGGTACCAACTTACGGACCCTCTGGAGTCTACAATTATGAGCCATACCACGTCGAGAGTGGATGCTCATAACGAACTCACTATATTGCCAATGGGGAGCGTTTGAGGGGGGCCCTACTAGGCGCCTTTTATATTTCAAGTTTTAAAAACGAGGGAATTCACCTCTTTCTTTCTTCCATCATCTGCCCCCACCTCGAGGTTCAGCGCATTTATGCCACTTTGGTTAACGCGTTCTCGAGGTGAAGGAAACTCGTTTGCTCATTTTTTTGTTTTTTCATATGTACTTCTTTGATTTTACCTTTTTATTTTTTTTTTTTCAGGTTAGGTCACGTGTCGCGTGGGAATTGAGCGGTAAAATTTGAATTACTTCGCCCCTAACGAAGTTTTGAGAATTGACGATGGAGATTCATTTGAGATTGGGGTGGTCATGATGCGAAATTCTCCTCGAATGTTTTAGCAGTACGAACACCATATGTTTTAGTGGGGCTTAGAAGCCATAAAGACGGTCTTTGTGTTTGCACGGGAAGCATGGCTCGATTGGCATGAGTGTTACACTTGATTCCGTCAGCTCACATTAACAATCTAAAAAAAAATAAGGAAAAATGCCCCTTAATGAAATTTTTAGTCTTCATGAGAATAATTACTCTCTAGGGGTGACAAAAAATGTCGCGAAACGAAACAGGTGACATTTTCTTCAAACACAATGCAGGCATTCAGTTAATTCACTCAGCATGTAGAGATATGTCAGAAGAAGAGGGCAATGGCTGTGGAGGGGGTAAAACAATGGGTATTTCGTTGTGGGCATGACTTTAACTGTTCCTTAAATATTTGCGGATGTTAGGAGTGAGAGAAGATGGGAAAATGAAGGAATGAATAGAAGACAACCCAAGATGTACTCCAAATGGCTTTGGTGAGTGGGGGAGGAGAGGGTGGAAGGG
>NW_011887790.1:102507-105000 GCF_000806365.1 Fopius arisanus | reverse complement strand
CCAAGTAAACTGCAGGCAACAATATCCGTATGGACAAATATCCTATTTATTTCGAAGCTCGAATCGTATTCAGGGGATTTTTTTTTATTTACATTTCAACCGATAGAATTACGCCATGAGACGAAGTCCAGATACAAAAAAATGAGAAAAGCTATTTGAAAAGCGCAAAATAATTCAATCTTTCGATTTGAATCAGTGGTTAACTCGATCCAAGAGTTTTTCTTTCATATGTAAAGATAAGAGACGAAATAATTGATAAATTATGAGGATAATCCCGAATAGACTCATCGACTGATGCAATTCTATGACTGAAATTTGGATGGAACAAATAATCGGTGGTATTTAAATAATTGAATTGAGTTTTGCGCTGAATTCAATGAAAGATGGCTAACATCCTGGGGTAACTATAATGACTCCACTTAGAGAAGAGTAGCTGACCGCTGAGCACAACTAAGCTTCTGTTTGTTGATGGTAGACATGAACCGTCAGATTAGGCTGTCTCCCTTGACTCCTCCATCTTCCCAGATGACGTTAGACTTCTGGCAAAAGATTCTCAATTCAACGGCACACCAATCATTCAACCAATCTAGCGCAATAATTTTTCACCTCGACTGATTTAATGACCAAGGTCATACAGCATTGTGACACTATTCACTCACAAACGAGTGGAAAACGTGTAGTTACAGGTGTTCGCAATGACAAATTGCAATTGCGTAATGACTTTCCTGGTGTAACATGCGCGCTCGTGCGTTTACAGCGTAAGAAATCGATGTTGACACGAGACACGGAGGAGAAAACCGATAGGCGAATGCTTGACACCTGTTATTACCAAACAAAGAGACTGATTGATTGGATAAAAAAATTATCTAATCGTCAATATGTGATGGATCAATCTGACTAATCGATTCATTTCAAGCCACACCTGATGAAAACTCATTGAGCTGAGGAATTCCTCGAGTTAAAAAGAATTGATGAATGAATGGATCAATCCATCAATTAATATCCTCTCACGATATATTCACTTTGAGCTATTCCCCAAGCCACTCATATCTCCGGAAATCCTGTGGTCGAAATATGAAATGAGTAGAGGAATCGATTTAACCACCGAGAATTCCCCCATGAATTTTTCTGCCAGTCCTGGGTCAATTCCCAGCTGTGTCCTATATGAGATTCGTCCCCAGCATACAAGATTCTTTTTTCCCACCCCACCCCTCCAAACGCTTTCGATTCTTCTCTCCACATTTTTTTTTTCTTCGCCTTTTTTTATCTCGACTTTTGCCACTAGCCAGTGGTTATTTTCCTCCAGCCTCTCTCTAAGTTAATATTAATGGGAATATTTATGGCCCTGCCAAGGGGTCAACGCTGGTCAGACTACTGTTTGCCTGATAAAAAGATTCCAAAAATCAGAAAATGCGGTGATTTATGATCCCGCAAGGTGTGAAAAATCATTTATTCAGTAAATAAATATGAGATCGAGTTTATCCCCGGCAAATGTTGATTTTTCTCCAAGAATTTTCCAGTAAAATTTCACCCAAACATCATCAACCACTCATTTGAGAATTCATAAATCCCCCACTTCAGCAAAACGGCAATTAAACCGATGGGGAAAAAAAAACGCAGATTTCCACAACGTCTTCATTACTCGGGAATGCAAGCCTAAATGTATCCGAACCTCAACCTCTGCATTATGCACCGACTCGAAGAAGATGGAGTCCTAGGCCAAGTGATTTGATTTTAATGCCGACTACAAACCCAAAGAGCAACAGAAGGGGGCGGGGTGGGAGGGGTAAACAGGGAGGGGGAGAGGGGGATGAATGTGGAGATGTAATTATTGCCATTACCTGCACGAGAAGGCGCGTTTACTGTCTCTGGGGAGAAAGAGTAAAAGAAAATTAGGGATGGAGTGAAGAGGTTTGAGGGAGATAAAATGAAGATTGCGAGCAAGGCAGATCTTGGCCGGTTTTCGACCGTAACTCCGTGTAAACAGGATCCTCGTTTACCACACCAACTTTGTTACGGATGCAACAGAGTATCAACGCACATTGCAGAGAGGAGTATTTTATCTAGTATATTATCAAGATAATTCGTGTCAAATTATGTTTGACGAGATTTATTGAATAAAAAAAAAATAGGGAAATTTCTGGGATATTATTATAACGTTTATAGATCGTCTCACGATCGATTTCGATAGTTTTTTCTATAAGCAACAATTTATTGAGTATTCTTATCGAAAAATGGAATATTTTAGGGAAAACGGGGAAAGACGTGGGGAGATGAAGAAACGAAATTTAAATTTAAAGGCAAATAGGAGAGAAGGGAAACATGGATTGAGAGAAAAAAAGAAACAGATAAATTGAATCCGCGGAAAAATTGTGGAGATAGCAGAAGAAAGGCATAAATGAAGGAAAGGGGAAGAAAGCATCGGAAATTGTGAATGTAAATAAATAATTAATAAGAGCACTAGAATAAATGATAAAACAAGGACAATCTTGT
>NW_011887790.1:98832-100817 GCF_000806365.1 Fopius arisanus | reverse complement strand
ACGATTCGCTCGAGCGAACACTCGAATAGTCGTTCAAGTGACTCGAGACACCGAGACATTCACCGCGAAGCTGTTTATCGGGTCATAAATGAGTTTTCATTCGTATTTTCCACCTCTTACCTTGAGTTTGAGTAGTGCTTCAGGATAAACACCGAGGGAAGCTAGAGTCTGATCTGATCCAGTCAATTCACGCTCATCCAGCATCAGATGTTGATCAAAAGGTGGAGCCTTAAAAATTCCCATTGTCTGTAAGAAAAAAAATAAAAAATCTCATTCCCAGAATAAAAAAAAAAGACACCATCAAAATTTGAAATTCACATGACATTTTTATTCCCCAACATGTTATCACAAAAATATCCCGCATAAAAGTCAGTCGACTGCGTTAAAAACTTCAAATTTCATCACGTGGAAATCCGCAAGAAAAAAAAAGGAATTCCATTTTTTAATTTTTTTTTTTTTACATTCTTTAAACGATAAGTTGGCGCCTTTGAATTTCCAGCGGCGCATGCGTCTGTACCGGTAATTGCTTAATTTGTGGAAGGCAGAAAGAGTACATTGTCCCCCCCCCTCCCTCCCCCTCCCTTTCCCTGGCACTGCAAGGTTTAACAGTTTTTCATCCCTTTTGTTTTTATTTATTTCTCTCTTCTTATTATCTTCTTTACAAAGAATGATTATGGTGAAATGGTGGTCAAGGAAACATATTCAGTTTGGTTTTACGATCGAAGGTTGGAAACAACGGTAAGTACATAGCAGAGAAGGATAAGTAAGTCGTTGGAGTCCAATTAAGATGAGGAAACTGTTGAAAAAAAAAAATAAAAATTACCCCCCGCTTCATTGCAATGATAGAACGGTATGAATTTATGAATTGAAAGGTGTAATGAATTTATTTGACGCGAAATTGTGAAAAATTTGGGACGAATACTGAGAGATGCCTCAAACCTATTATTATCCCAAGTTTATGATCCTTCTTATGTTTTTGTTTTGAGTTCTTGTCCAACTCTCAGGTGAATAAAAAATGAGGAAAAAAAAAAAGAAAAATATTTACGAGAGGCGCCCTAAGATCCCACCGATAATCCAGTTGATGATTTTAGAAGGAATATTTATGTGACTTTGTGGAAACGATTAATGAAGGAATAACTCACCATTACTTTGAGCTCTTTCAGGGTTATTTGAGATGACACTTTTAACTCGTGCGATCCTTTAGCTCTTCTCCTTGTTCTAGAACACCTCGAACTCTTCACAGTACTCTGTTGGATCATTCAAAGAAACCATGGCAATATGAATAAAAAAATAAACACGTGAAGATTTAAAGTGATTTTCGAGGGACAGGTGTGTGTTTTAGAGTACTTTGCCACACTCAGACGTCCAATTCACGCGATAATAACAATTATTACCAGTGAAACGAATGAGGAACGGAGGGCTGTTATATTCACCACCATCAATCAGTCGTAGATCCTCGGGAATCAAGTGACTCGACAATTTTTACAACTCGTTTCGTCTTAATTCATGAGAAAATTAAGAGGCAGAAAAAAAAAGCTCTTTAAGTTGGTCCAGGTGTCATTTACTGTTTTTCAATTACCACTAGATCTATTTTTATCTTCTTCATTGTTAAAACTGTTAATTCCATTGTGGAAGGGTAAGGTAGAGTGAGATCGAATAATTATACTAACGTCATTATCATCTCCTTCGTCTATGCACTTAATGTATATCGTTGCTTTATCATAATTTAATGTATCTAGACGCTCCTGCTCGATCCTCGCCTGCATACACTCGTGGCATTCATCTGAAATCACAAAAGGTCTTCGATATTAAATTTGCCTTTAAAAAACCTTGAAGGTTTGACCGATTAATAGACAAGAGGATGACGAAAGGATTGAACTAGATGATCAGAATGGTATTAAGGATGTTTTCCTGGTATTTTGTTATTTTTCCCGTTTTTCTGAGATTTTTTGAAAACTATCGATCGGATTGGGATATGAAAATAT
>NW_011887790.1:75794-97910 GCF_000806365.1 Fopius arisanus | reverse complement strand
TACAAATTAAAATGCAGAAAAATGAATTACTAGCCTTGCCTAGTGATGGAAATCAATTTCACCTCATTAGTTAAAGCATCACGTCCTTTAGGTTTGAACACCAATATCCTGGCTTATCACTGACCTTATCAGATGTAAGCGGATGGTGTGGGAGGTAGGGAGGGTAATTACTCGTCCAAGGGACAAGCGAATTCATTCGATAGGACCAGGTCTAGCCCATTGGAGTCTATTCTCCCCCTGTTCCCCGGGAAAAGTCTGGGGCATGACGTAACATTTCTGAGCCTTTGGCCTCTTGGCTTTTTGCTGTTAAACACTGGCCGCCCCCCAGTGTCCACCGGTAACAATAGCCCAGAGGACTTCTTATGACCAAGGGAGAGAGGATCTAACAACCATCACTGATGGGGCTTGGTCACCGTATATTATTAATTACTGTATTAATCATCCACGCGGATCTGTTGGACAATTTATTATACATGGTGTTTCGTACTTTGCACACTGAAAATTTCAGGGATTTCAGGCGTCCCTCAAATAGGTTTAGCCAATTAATATCCAGGATAAATTCCAATCTAAAAAGAGGCTTTTCAACTCTGAGATATTATGGGTGTTGTTGTGTACAAGATTCACTCGAGTTTCTGTTTGAATTTTTTTAGTGAATAGTTAATAAAAGTAATTGCAAAATTATGACTTTTCCTTTGAGATTATCTGTTTTGAACATGAGATATAAATTTTTTTTAATTGGGTAACTTTCTGGGTAACTTAATGGGTTTAAATGGAGCGTCAAGGATTAGAATTTTTTTCAACCAACGGCTGCATTGTTTTTTAAATAAATATTGTTTAGGGTAGAAGCCGCATCATTGAACACGCAAAAAAAATTGAATCGATTGTGCGTTTTGTTTACGAGGAATAATCACCACAGAATGATGTCACACTTTTTCGCCCCGTAATGCACGTTTTTTTGCACTTGTTAGTTATCCTGACTGAATCCCCACAATTTTGAAAATAAAAACCAACAGACATACCCTCAAATGGAAATTACTATAATTTTCCAATGACGCAATCCATTTCCCTTATTTCTATTTTCTTTTAGACTTTACTCTGGGAACATTCGGAATTTCCAGTTAATTTATGGTGTTTTCAGAACATATGCCAAGAAAAATGAATTTTCATTGATCTGACATTCAGGGAGGTCTTCCATCAAAATTGAAAAACCGTTAGTGACATATTCACATTACGAGTAATCCATTCAGAGCGCTGAGTTATTCAAAGATTGATGTTTTCTTCCCCTCTCTCTCTCGCACTCGAATCTTTCGTCAAAGTGAATGGAGCTAGATTCAAAGCCACTGTTTCACGAAATAAATACGATTAAAATGTAAGGATGCTCTTTGGGTCAACCACTTGAGTCATCTTAACCTGAAGTTGAAACATCTTTGATAACCACAGGGATTGTCTCCAAGTCAACTTAAGCCTCTTATCAACGTCTTCATTAAGGATTGTAGAGCACACACTCTATTCTAGCAGTTTCCACCTTCAAATTTATCAACTAGATAGAAAACTTTCAAATATTCACAATAATATTATCAACTAATAATATCTTATACGATTCATCTGAAGAGTTTTTGCTTCCGAAAAAATTATTTTTGTGTTGTGTCAACCCGTTATCACCCAACAAATTCGAAAATGCAATTGACTATGACTTCGGAATAATTTCAGATTATTGTCGAATGAAAAAAAAGTAAGAAGTCGAAAGTTAATAAAACTGGGAATAGTTCATGGGCTGTGAAACGGCCAAGATTTTTACAAGGAGGAGTACAATCCTTTGGTACTTTTGAATTTGCAAAATTTTCCCGCTTCATAACAATTTTTTAATCAAAATTAATCGTGATCGGACAAAGAGTAATGAGAAAAAGTATTGAATCGACTTGTTTCGATCGTTCCATGTACTGGATCGGACGATGTACTTCGCGGTATTTAGAACAAGTAGTTTCTAGAATTTTCTGAAATAAAAGAGACTAACAATCAGTATCACGATCTCTCCCCCACACCTGCTCCCACAACTCAATGATCATTCAGAAACATTAACGATTCTCATTGAATCGTCCGGGGGCTAATTAGGCAGCGATAAATCAAGTGAGGAAGGGAAAAAAAAGAGGAAATGGGAGAGACCAACGGAACGAGAAGGAGGGTAACAAAAAAAAACAGAAAACGAGGGACAATCGTTGATGTTGGCAGGTTTGAAGGCGAAATAAAATGGGGGGAGAGGTACCCGACAGGGCCGAAAATCCGCCAGGGAATTAAGTGGAATTCTTCAACTATGTGGTTTTATGTGTGTTAGTGTGGGACACGAAAATGGAAGAGAGAAAAAAAATGTCACGGTTTAGGAATTGTCTCTGGCGTTTGCTTCGAGGCATCAACTGGGGTACTCTTATTTTTTGCGTCCGGCAAGAGGGTAGCTAGATGATTAATGATATTTAAGAAGACAGTAGTTTGAAATTTGGGTCATCAACTGCTCGATTTAATTGTAAGATTTTACTTAATTTTCGCTCAACGAATATTTTTAGAATTCTCGGTGCAAAAGTCTGAAACAACTTGTATCGATGATTGGCAAATCTCTGGTTTGTGATTTACTCGCTGTTTTATTACTGGATAATACACAATAGGACGTGTTATTTCCCTAAAGTACCATTGGAGGGTAGTCAAGCCATAAAAGAAACTTTCAACGTTCAATCCAAAGTTTCTTGATAATCTGATTTTATTCCAATAGTCCACGACATTTCCCTAACTTTGAGATTATCATAGTCTCAAGGTTCTACCATTCTCCAGTTTATTTAGGAAGATGCAAGTACTTTGACAATTAAAAAAGTCCAAGTCTAGAATCTTCTCATTACATAAAGTATAATTATTGAACATTGAGGCACCATTGAGCCAACACTGGGCCGACATTGATGTATTTGTGTAAGTGTATTTTTTTAAAGCCAGTTTTTAGCCAATATCTCGAAATTGGAGGGAGCTAACAATTTTTCTGTAGATACCTTTCTCGTAGCTCTAGATTTTTTCTATAAAAAATGTTTTTACGAAAAATGAGACATGTTCCTTCAATTACGAGATACCGGCTAAAAACTAGTTTTGAAAATAATGCACTTGTTCTTTACAGTACTTCGCAACAATTTTAACACTTGTTTGAATGAAATTGAATAATTATTTCTTGCGCAATCGTTAATGAACTTTTTGGTGAGATCCACACATACGTGATCCAAAAAATGTGGAAATTCATGTGGAAAAACTGACATGCTTCAATTAAAATGTTATATGAAAACTCGAGGCTAAAGTTAGTGATGGAAAAATAAGAAATCGTACACTCAATGAATTAAAAATTGAAAGGATTATAATGCTTGAATTCGGGAGGAAAGTCTTGGTAAAAAGGTGAAACAAGTAATAGTGCCATACTTACAAGTACAATAATCACATCGATGGTGAAAAAGGGGAGAAGAAAAATATCTTGCGAGGTTTAGCTTGTTGTTTTATGTAATTTTTTTTTTGTCGTGTACACAGACACATACGTAATACTGAACCCTCGTTTGGAGCATCGGTCATCTAGGCGCTCCATTTAATCCAACGAAGGAGAGGACCCCCCGTCGGTTACACGTTAGAGACAAGTAGGGGATCTCCGGTGGGATAAAACTCGTGGATCCTTCTCTGTCTCAACGCTTTGTATTATCCTGCTAATTTTCTTTCCCTCCCTCACAAAAACTCCAACTAGAGAAATTTCCACATGACAAAATTCCACAATTTCGTCTCATCCGTATAATTTGAGCTGAGAAAAATTGAGTTCATCGGTTTATCGGTTGGGCAACGGGTAGATATATCGCTGGTGTCCACAGCACTTGCTTCAAATTCATCCCCAACCCACTGGTACCACCCGCTGACCGCATTGGACCAACGGAAACTAATCTGCAAATTCGTGTTCTAAATCCTAAAGCCCATCTACCGAATATTAATTCTCCTTTCTCGACCACTTCCTTCAAACCGTTGGCGAGAGGCCATTCTGTTTTGTTGTTGGTGTTACGTGTGTGTACATAACACTTTGGCAAATTCAAGTTTTCTCCAGCCCCTCACTTGTTACATGATTTGCGATCCTTACGTTATGGTTTTCGTTATTTATGGCAATCGAGCTTTTCATTAAATCGAGATGTTTCAGCTTTTTCTTTTTATTCTGTATGAAGTAAAACAGCGAAAATCGGTGGAATTGTCATTTTTGGTGTTATTTCGACCTGCACTTCGACATTATGACTCAAAAATTCCGATAATACGGTTGTATGTCATGGAAGGACGGAACAGGCATGATTTTGGGAATGTCGTAAGACTTTCGGAGGAATATTGCAATTTTCACTGGATCTATGGCATTTTTACATTACTTTTCCTCAGAGTTTTTAGAAAAATTCAGATATTTTTTTTATCCTCATCATATGTGGAAAAGTAAATAAACAGTCTGTGACTTTCAATACACAATTATCAAACGTCAGGAGAGATTTTGCAATAAATATTTGGTTGTGCTAATGACCAAAAAATCTAGAATACTTCCCTCCGCAGGATTTTCGATGGATCAATTTGAATTTTGATTTTATCGTATGGAGGAGCAATAATCGATGATTTGATGAATGATTATTGTGCTCACATCTCCACTTTTTTAATTCTATTGACTTTATTCCCCCGACTTTGTGGAGACAATCTCGTTACAGTACGACAAAAATTGAAGGACGTAATGCCCCAATAAACTCGAATTAAAAAATAATTAATCATGAACACTACAGCTTTGCAAAATGAATGATTGAAAAGAAAAAGGCGAAATGTAGATAAATTGAAAGAATTGGGACGCAAAAAATAATGTTGACTGCCTAAGAACTACACGAGAGAAAAATACCGGAAAAATTACGTACTTTCACGTATTCGTGAGGTCACCTTGCTTTTCGGGAAAAAGTACTGGAGGTCCTGTAAAATTGCCCTGAAACCTTCGTAAAAATTCCTGCTAGCTACAAAAATTTTTACGGAAATTACCAAGGTCACCCCACGAATACGTGAAATTTCCGTAATTTTTCCGGTATTTTTTTTTCTGTGTACTAATATGTAAATTGCGTAAAAATATTTGCGAAGATAAAAAGTAAATGATCTTCAATATATATAATATATATATACATATATATATATATCCAATATATCTATATAATAATACCACCCGAAGGAAATATCAAAAGATATGAAATAAAAGAGAAAAAGTAAATTACGTTAATCTGATTATCTCACCGTTGAGAAAAATGTCGAACGGGTCAGACGGGCATAACATTGGGCAGACAAGTGTTCTCAGTGGGGTGAGTAGTCAGGGTGACTTGATTGATATGTAGGCCGTAATGTGGCCAAACTGCTCACTTCCACAGCTGAGACACAAATGTACGGCGGGGTGGAAGAGGCCCCTACCTAGGGGGTGGAAGAGGTGGGGTGAAAAAGGAAGGGGGTGGGGAAGAGAGGGATGAATGAGGGAGGGGGTGGAGGAAGGAGGTATGGAAGAGGGAGAGGGTGGCGAAGGGAGGAATGGAAGAAGGAGGGGGGGAGGTAAAAGGAAAGGGAACAACTAAGTCATTCCTCGTTAGTCCACTGCCATATCAGTCACCCAAAACAACCCCTGATTTTTCGTCACCCAAATCCCCCCCCATCCCCTTCATCCCTTTGATCCCCTTTATCCCCTTCATCTCCCTCATTTCCGTCATTCCCCTCATCACCTCTGTCGTTCAACCTCACTACGTCCATTCAGGGATACCTAAGTATCTTCACAATTGGCCAGAAATGCTCTATGAAAGAGCAAAAATAAATACGAATTAAGTATTGAAGTATGAAAATGCGATTTACTACTGGGAAATCATCGTGTCATGTTGTTTATTCGGTTTGAAGCACCTCTCGACGTGAGAATATAGTTTAATAGCTCTCAGTTTAATTGGTCTTATATAGAAGGGTCTTTCATTCATCAACCTGTTTTCCACGAAATCACGAGGTAATCTGATAAATATGCAAAAATGTCTGATGCAATCATTTTATATAATAGGATCCTGAGGATAGGACCACAGAATGTGGCGGGTAGAAATAAAAATATGGAGGAATTTTCAAAAAAAATATTTTCAAAAAAAGGGCCAATTGAGGAATTAGTTTTAAAGTGAAGGTTAAACGTTTGAGGTACAAGTGAGTGGGAGAGAAGTAGTGAATGAGGTATCTTTGCAATTCAAATAGGAAGAAGAGGGGAGTGAGACCGCCCTGGGAGCGATAGTCGAATCCAAAGTGGCTTGACAAATGTAACGTGAAAAAATGAAGAAAGTTCGGGTAAAGAGAAGAGAGAAATAAGTGAAGTGAAAAGAAAAATGAAGAACATGGGAGGAGAAAAAAAATATATATTCAAAGAGATGGACAAGACAATGGGATGTTTAGAGGATCGAGTCAACACAATTCTCAATTTCTCTCGGTTCTTGGACGTTTTGTCTCTTTGACCAGGCAATTTGCCTGTTTGTCAACTCGATGAAGCAAAAAGAATAATCGAAAATACTTGGCTTTCGGCTTTTAACAACACTTCAGTTATTTTTTGGTACTTTGAGAAATTACGAGTCATGAACAGTGTCATTTAAACTGTCGGTTTTTATCGTCCGTTAATTTCACTGGATACGTCTTAATTATAAGGACACTTTAGTGAAGATGATGGGGTGGATTTATGTAAATAAGGAGCTAATGTCCTCGTGCATTATTCCCTCTTATTTCTGTCTTTCTCTGTTCTCCAGTTTTTTTTTTCTTCTCTCGTCATCAGAGGCCTTTTGTCTTTAGGGTAATTTCTGTACATCATGCATCGAAATCGCGATGGATTAGCAACAGTAGTGGGCGTGTGTATGAAGACATTAAATCCCCCGGGTAAATCACCCCTCTATCCTGCTTTCTGCATTTACATAATGACAAGTGCAAAACATTTGGGGAAAATTAATTGTCAATAAGATCGAATGGTGAATACTGGGTCCTGGGGGAATGGAAAGACCAGAATAATCGATTTGATTTTCTAACCGTGATGATAAATCAGAACAGGGGTTTGAGTTCCCGATAAGACCTAACTTCAGTTACAGTTGCCTTTGGAAACCATAACTTTATGAAAAATAGCATTAAATAAAATATGAAATATAAATTAATGGATTGTTAATGGGCCTTGAGGGGTTATTCTTCATTCAAGAAATATATGTATCCATGGCTGAAGGCCCTCGGGCGATGGCCAGTTGCAAGTTCCTGCAAGAACTTGCAACGAATTCCGTTAAAAAAAATCATAAAATAAAATATATGTATCTATCGAACGTAATCTTTGATTGGATTTCACTTCGTCAGTATAAAATCTATCTAAATATGGGTTTCAGATTGTATTGATGAATTTACTCCAATCTTTATAAAAAAAAAAAACAAAGATGGAAAATAAGGAAATAAGGAAAATTGTTGGTTGACAGATCGAGATTGATCCACAAATGAAATTTCTCTATTTAACGCCTCATTCTCTCATTAATCCCCCCCCCCCCCCCAAACCAAATGAATTGTTACTGACGAGATAATTAAATCAGATAGATGTAAAAATAAAATTGTCATTTAAATGCTAGTGTATGAAATTATGGAAGTATGAACTCACCAGGATCCGTCTTCAGCTTAGCCTCATCAGTTCCTAAATTGACTATCTTAATTGCATAATCCGACTGGTAAAATTCCGTTAATTTACCCCACTCTTCCTCTGTTACAATAGTATAACTGAAACAGAAATGATAAAATAGTCAATTCTCATTTTCCCTCAATGTACGAAGGTAAATTTGTAAATTTATTCGAGTTAACGTTTAGAATCAACTGTTTTTGCAAGCCCCACCCTTAATTATACCGTAAATTAGAAATTTCTTGCTCGGGGTCTACCTTCCACCCGAAACTACTCCCCTTCTTGCGCACACATGAGAAATCCAGCGAGTGTTACGCATTTTTACAATTAAATTCTCTGTAAATTGCTAACATAACAATGAGTGAACGATGAAAATGTTTAATGAGGTTTTGACATTAAAAATATAAATGTTGCAAGACATTGCGTGACCTGGAAGGTTTAGATTTCAGCCCTTGGGTGCAGAGACTGATGCTTAGGAGCATTTTGTGGTGATGGATACCCGAAAATGTCAGGCACACGCCCCCGGGGGCCAATGCCATGCTAAACCCCCATCTGACCATTATGCTAAGCTATTGTCCACTATCTGACTGAGATACCCAGTCAACTTGACTCTCAACCTCACCCCAATGTGTCACCCTATTTAATTCAATCCCAAAAACACCATTTTTTATCCAGACAATATTGTTTACCCATTTTTCATTTGCACATATTTTTTTCCCATTCACTCATTTT
Source organism: Fopius arisanus (assembly GCF_000806365.1). Classification (NCBI taxonomy): domain Eukaryota; kingdom Metazoa; phylum Arthropoda; class Insecta; order Hymenoptera; family Braconidae; genus Fopius; species Fopius arisanus. The sequence continues at coordinate 89,473 of NW_011887790.1, read as the reverse complement.
CATACTATTTACAAAATTTTTAATACCATTTTTCGCACTCTTATTGCAAATTTTTAGTATATACATTGAGAAAATAATGAGTTTAATAATAATGGGTTTATAACAAATGTGGGTAAAAGGAATTGACACAAAATAATTTTCTACTGGCGTGTCTGTGGGTAAAAAGGTGGGCATTTAGAAAAATTATGGAAAAATTATTTAAAAAATTGGAAATGACCGCTAATTGAGGGAGAGATTACAAAATTTGGATTTTATTATCAGAGACGTCGAACGCGCGCATGACAATGTGTGTTCTGTCACAGATTATTAATCTGTAGGATTATATTGTTAAATAATTACTCATGAAGTTTTATAGAAACACCTTAGAATGTTTAAACATAACACATTCATATTCTCCTGAAATTTCCTGGTTATTATTACTAAGTTATTGATAACTCAGTGAGACTCTGGAGTTTTCAGGCATTAAAAATTTTGAAAAATCTGGTCTTGAAGTAAATTCGGATACATGAAGCTATACATATGCTCCATGAGAAATTCCGTGTACAGGACAGTACATACATGCCGATGGAAGATGATTTATGAAAGAAATGAGTCTGACGTATTTTAGACTTCAACTTTCGACTTTCGACTTTCGATTCGATTCGATATAAATGTTCCTAAAGGGATCCTCTTTACATAGGAATGTATTAATTAATCGTGTCGATGAACTCGGAATTAATTATTCCTGATATATCAATTTGTAATCGATAGTCTCCCGGAGGAATGCCCAACCATCGAATGGCCCAATGAAATTTTTTTCCCAATTTTTATTGCATCCTTTTCTACACCATATTCGCTGGTACCCATTATTCAATCGTTAGGCAAATAATGACAAGCTTCAACTCACGATACCATTTCTTGCTGCAGCAGGGGACACAGGGGGAAAATTCAAATTAGCGAGTTACCCCCATCCCCTGCTGATTTGCACACGTTGCAGTTGAATCGAAATTAATTTCTCTCCAAAAATAGGAATATTTCACTGGAATGCTATTCGGCAAATCTTCAATTCAGATTTAAATTATAGATTTCTAAGTGAATTTTTCAATTATTGTGTAAATTTGGAATTAAAAGGGCTGTTCTTGACAGTTTATTTCGATCACCGCTGGGTCTACACTGAGAAAAAAAATTTTCTTTAGCCAAGAATATTTATTAACCACAAGAAAATATATTTGGCATTAGTAAGTCTTATGGGAGTATTTACGCAGTGATCGCCAGATTTACTGGTGGGAAGAAAATATTCTTGGCAAAAATAATTATTTTTCTCAGTGTAGGTATTTTTATCAAAATTGTGAACAATTTCAATATTAAATATCTCTGGATAAAAAATGATATAAAAAAGCCAAGAAAGTGGACGATCTTGTGCATTCAAATTTTGAAATGTCTAAATCTAATAGTTCATTTTAAATAATTAGAAAATCTTTTCCAATTCCGCGCGAAAAAATTATTAGTCGCTTATAAACCCGATATTAAACCGTAGCTATGAATAAATAAATGAATTGATGGACTAATCAACTAATTACCAAATTTGAAATTGAAGAAATTTCCCAAGGATTCAGAGTATTCAGTACTCTATTACGTTTCATCCCAAATAGCAAAAGCTGTTGAGATATTCTCAATGACCCACTGATTTTGCCCACACCCCTGGTAAAATAAATATTTCTCACTTACAATTCACTGGAGGGTTCGGCGGTGTAGAGGAAGCCCTTATGAATCTCACAGAGTAGTTGTCCATTATTAATACCACTCGGAGCATTTTTACCAGTTCTGAAACAAGAATTAACGAAACAAAAATTAACAAAGTTATTAAAAAAACAAGGAGAAGGCTGGGAATTTAATGAAATTGGTGAGACTGAGAGACAATGAAAAATGCCAGTGCCGATGAAAAATGACACTACCACCATATGACAGACAATCAGAAGAATGATCGCACACGTGACCCAGAAATCGGCTCTCCTGAGGGGCATTTGGAGATAGTTAAACAGTGAGGGTTTCACTGTATAGATGAGAAGCCAAAGAGGAAAAGTTGGTGGGGTTGAGGAATTGTGGAGGGAATGGAGGAAGGGGGTTGTGCATCATTTTTCACGTACCACGAAGGGGCGGAACGTTTTTGCCTCCCTTCATATCCCCTCACACCCCACATGTTCCTCAGCTACTAGATAATGTCCTTAAAGGAGGACATCTATACTCAGGTATTTTTCACGGTTAAGAAAGAAAGAATGAAAATTAAACAGAAATATTTTTCAATTTGAGAGAACAAAATCAACATTAAATTTTCTCATGTATTCCCCAGGTCCCCAACTCCGTCATATGCTTCAACAAATACTAATAAATAGCAGGTGGACGTATTTAAAGTATCCATCTCCCTCCAGTACGAGAAAAATGGGGAATGCGTATTAATTATGAAGCTTGTTCAAATACAGCGAACAGAGGCTCCCACCGAAGGGGAAAAACTAAAAGTTACGGGGGGGTGGGTGGTAAGGGGTAGTGATCAACGTATCTGGTCACCACGGCTTCCCCTTATTACAGAGAAAACCATTGAAGTATTTTTTTTTTTCACCCTCATATTCTCTCATTCTTTTTTTCCTCGTACGAATTTTATCCCCAGCTTTTGTTTAACTTTCGTCGTGGAATTTTTACTCGCGCAAATTGTCTCCTTTCACTTGGATGCGAGTAGCCATTATTACTCCCTAGAGACATACAGTTTAATTTTCAGGTATTGGGAGGAACAAGAGACATATTTTTCATTGGAATATTTTATGAGTGTCGTGCTAGCTTCAACGATAATCCCAATGATAACGATAAGACCCGTAAGACCAAATCAAACCGCCACCACTGTATGTCGTAGCAAAATTTAAAAAATTCAAAAACTGAAAAGAGAAAAAAATTTTGAAATCATTGCGGAAATTAATTATTGGTTTACCGCTTATTGGTGAACAAATTTAACCTGGAGTTTCTGGTTGTAAGGATGATAATTTGGGGAGGAAAAATGTCGTTTTCTTGACTGTTGACCACAAACTGAGGGTTTTCCACTCAAATATTTAGTGGGAAAGCGTTAAATCAAAGCAAGCCACAGTCCTCATCCCCTTGAGCTGGTGTAACCCAAGACAAATGTCACCAAACCCACCCGAAGCAATGAGATCTCGATGGGATGAGTGCACAAAATTCCCTCTTTATTTCTGTATTTTCCTTCGCATTTTATTCCTCCTCATCTTTTTCTCGGTGGAAAAACTATGGGAATTCGGATGCACGTTAGAAGACGGTAAATCAAGCCTCTTGGATGATATTAAAAGGCCAAAACACAAGATTTATATCGCGAGTCAAAGGGATACGAGAGAGAGAGAGATTACGTGTAGCGGAAGTCTAGTGTCAATGGAAGAGAAGAAAAAATGTTGAGATGAGGATAAAGGCCAATGAAGAGGGAAAAATAGAGGGTCGACAATTGGAATTGAATACCGGGAGGGAAAGAGGATTATTTTCACTGCTGCGGAAATTTGTAATCAATCGATAATCTAAGATATCCAAGCGCTTGGACCATTTTTTTTTTCATTGACATCCCCTTCTTCCTCTGCAATTGACCCCCAGACCTTTCATTTCAACCCTATCTCACCCCAAATTTATCAAATACCAAATATATAAAAGTTAAATAACTGTTAAAAATAAAGTTAACATAAAAAAAAGGTTAAAATTTTCTTCTAAAAATTAGAAGACAAATAAACGAATGATTAAACTAGTTTAATTTGTGATTTGTAAAGAATTAATGGGGGGAAACTCATATTGTTTATTAATTAAATATCTAGAAATAATAGACAATTATGGAGAGGAAGAATCAAATCTGTCGAGTGATCTATAGCAAGTAGTGAAATTATTTGGATTTACCAAATTGATTGCGACAATGCAGAAGAAATAATTTCTGTAAATTAATTAAATGGGTTTGAATACAATCTCACGGTGCATTGCGTCAACGACCCACATTCCAGGAGATTTGTCATCACAGAAATTCTAGGCGTAAAACAATGACTTTATGTGTAACACGTATTCTGACAAAATAAAAGGATCATTAAGAACAAAAAGGAATCCGTGAAATCGACCCATTGGCGCGTGAAACTAGCTACTGTCACGTGAGATTGATCTTTATTTTTTCATTTCTCCGAGTCATTGAACCTCGGACAAAATTTAATCTGTGTTTCCCCAACAAGAACCATTTCTCAATTAATATCCCAACGAAAATTAAATACAATTTTACTGCCCATAAACTTTAGGGAATTTTTTTTCCTCATACACGATTTTAAAATACTGTTGACTTGTGTTGAGAGAAATTATAAATTATAAAATTATTACATAAAAAATGATAAATATTCGAGATGAATGAATCAGTCTAGAAGAGTAAAAAAAAATACTGTACGTCATTGAAAATTTATTCCGACGAATTGACGGAATGGCTCCTCAAGATATCAATAATTTTATAATTTATTAATTTATAATATTTAGGCACCGATGGAATGATCAGATTACTTGACCTCTCGATAATCTTGTTTTTCATAAAACATAATAATAAATCCATGATAGAAAATTATCTCCAGGATACTGGTAAATATTTCACATCGATAGCTAGTGTGTGAGTACCTTAATCCTCAAATTCAACGACTAAATTAACGAAGAGCATATCTCCAAATGACAGAAATGGTAGAAATGAGGTAGCCAAAACGAAGGAAAAGGATGATACCAGAGGAAGAGGTATAGAAGCACACGAAGCGCACGTTCAGCTCGCTTTACCGAGCACTGATGATAGTTTTTGCTCGGTAAGATTTTTTGCCCTTTCCCCTTTTCCAGGGTTACTAGAAACGAGGGGGGGGTAAAGGGGGATGGGAGGGGAGGGTGGATGATATATGACCGCCCCCCGAGACACTGGCCACCCCTTCATCTTCTCACTCTCTCCAGTACGACGAAGACAACTCTTAAAGCTGAGAAAATAAATGACGAAAAATTAGCAATTTTTCGAAATTGTCAGGGAAAACTAATAAAAAAAATATATTCACCAATGCCATTATTTAGTGTTTTTACTCGAGACGGAAGCTAATTACACCGAGCCGTAAAAAATCAAGCGGTGAATCGGTTTCAACGCAAGAACCATCGATAATCGACATCCTGGTGTTGCCCAGTGGTTATGGAATAAAAAAAAAACTGATAATAGTGGTGAAAGAAAAATCATTCACTCGTTGTGTTTCGAGTGATGACAGGTCTCTAAACAAATACCTGGAGGTGTTCACAAGTACCCGAGGAGAAATGATAATCGGGGAGAACAAGGCGAGGATGATAAGTTCGAAGAAGTTGACGATAAAAAATTGAGGGGATTGGGATATTTCTCCTTGTTTTCATGAAGAAATCGTTGGAATAGACCGTTCAGCATCGAAGAAGCTCGATTGCTTGAGCGTTGGGTTTAGACAGAATGTAAAATGAAATATTCAGTGAATAAATCTTGAGGTATTTTATCTTGGTTAGTGAGTTGTGAGAGTTTATTAAAAAATAAGTCTAATTGTCAAACTCAAAATCATTGAATTGACATTCATTCGAAATGTTTGAGATTTAGATTAGACACGACGTCGTGGTGGCGGGTTGGTTTGGTCTTACGGGTCTTACCCTTTCGGTCATTTGATATATTTCGATATATTTTGATATATTTGGAGACATTTCGAGATATTTCAAGATCGATTTCCTTTCTCCTTTTTATATTAGGATTAGGATTTCTATTAGGATTAGAATTTAATTTTTTTTTTCGTTTATTATGCATTTTTATGATGTAAAATCGAGAAATTCTTCTTGTTCCACATAAATCTAGTGAAAATATAAGAAGAAATATTCGCTTCCGAGACAATCGAATTATCTCCTCAACAACTTCCGAAAACTTATGTGCAATATAAAAGAAACAGCATCGATACTTCATCCCTCAAATATTTCTAAACCCCTCTGGGTGGAGGAAGGGAAAAATGTCGTGGGTAATCTGTATGGAATTAGCAAAATATAAACAACGGTGAGTATTCCGAGAATATATGATTGCGCAAGAAATTGAGAGAAATAGGGATGGAGAATTAAGTTAAAAGGGAAGAGGGGAAGTGTGTACGTTCGCAATGAATCAACTTATTTAAGGGTAGTTGGATTTTGCGATTCGATGGCACAACCGTTGAATCCACTCTAACATTTGAAAATAACCCCGTACATACACCCCCAGTAGGCGAATGATTTATTGTTTTCCTTGCCAAGCCAAGCCAACCGTTTCTCCTGTTTTTCTTACTTATTTCACTCAATGGCTTTCCATTTGTTCGTCACTCCGAACGTTAAACTGTTTTTTAAACGTCATTATCACTTGAAAATACAAAATCCTCCAGTTGATTTTCATATTCAAAATTCTAATACCACTGGATTATTTGTTAAAAAAATTACAATTATCTCGGTAATGAGTGGAATTATCGACAAACCACGAAGAAATTTTTTGTCGAGAATGAATTCTCTTGTATATGGAGAGAAAAGTTGGATGAAAATAAGACGAAAAACTAGAAAATCGTAGCAAATTTTACTGTACGAAAGGTAGTCGTCCAGTGAAATGTAATTCAATAAAAAAAATACATGGCTGTCGAGGATATTTTACGATTCGTTCGGCAAAGTTAAAAGAAAAAACACATGTATGGATGCAAAAAGTATCCTTCTCTGCTGTAAAATTTCCTACACCCGTGGGCTATTTTTTTTTTCTTTCACTCATCTCAACATTACGAGGATAAATGGAAGCGAATTTTTATTTTATGAGTTTAAAAATCACTCTCAGTAATAGAGAAATTATAGGTAATATTGAGTAATCAATCACGTCCAGTGCAATAATTTTCGATACAATCATAAATTCTGGGGTAAATTGTCTTCAAGATCAAAAGATTTTCATCAATTTTGACTGTAACATAAATCGAAGAAAAAGATTGGACATCGATTACTCAGATATTTCAGTTAATTTTCACAGGTTTTTACTTTCTGTAAAATGGATGTTTGAGGAATTGTTAACGAAATCATGAAATCTATATAATTTCATGATTTTTATAAAAAATTAAGGAATTTTCTTAGATTAATGCCCGGAATTTTACAGTAGAAATCTTCATGAGGATCAAAAGAGCGAATTAAGCAAGCCCCTTTCCTTTCTGGAACCTGGGAGAGACTAAAAATTGATATGACAAGAGAACTAATCCAATGAAACTCTTCTCCATACTCCCACTTGAATCCAAAACCTGGACACCACCCTCTAGGGATCAACTCTTTGCTCCGGATTACCGCAATGTCACTCTCAATTCCCCATAACATACACAAACGTCAATTAAGTCTAAAATTGCTTGTTTTAAAAATATAAACTTAATTTTTCAATTAACGGAAACAAATCCAATCAAATTAACTCCTTATCCTGGACATCATTGGACTCAGACTATTGAAAAATATAAAAATCCGAATAATTCGGGTAATTTTCTCAAGAACGTCTCAAAATTCCTCTTCAATCCGTCAACGTCGCGACCGAGAGAGAGTGAGAGGAAAAGGGAATGATGCGGATTTTACGAAAGGATTAGACATTTGCATAGAACGATCGCTCAAGCCCGGGCTTTTCTGCCTGTCTATTTTTTTTTTTCACAACTTTTTTTCCCCCACATCCTAAATTCGCCCCTTAAAATCCTTGGACAATTAGTAATCACGTTTATACTGCACAAAAAACTGAAATTTCGTGGGAAGTCATTTCCGAAATTCAGACAAGTCATTTTCAAGAGGGCAAAATCAAATTTGGCTTTTTCAAAGAACAACAGTCATTAAATTTTCAATTTAGACATTCAAACGAGAATCATCCAATTAATTAAATTATCCATGAAAATTTTTATCATTTTGTTTACTTTTAATGGAATTTGTGAAATGCCCCGTTTTATTTAAAATTCTCAAAGAAATAGGGAATTTTCTATTTTGTAATGCCTCGAAATCTCAGTGGAACCGTTACCAGAAATCTCAATAATAAATCGTCATTGCATTATATTAAACAAATTAAGCTATTATTCTCAATCATGTAGAACATGATGAACAATTAGCCATGGAAAAATTGATAAAAAATACATATACGATATATATAAGTTTGAATTTATAAAATTTTTGTATATATATTGATCCAATTGCATATAAAAATCTATAATTGTGAGAATATGCAGTTTTTGTATGTTGAAAAAAAATTAATTGATTATGATCATTTGGAACAGTAAAAAAATTCCTTAAAATTATCAAGTGTTGATATGACATCGAGACAATGGCCTCTCCGGTGGCTGAAGATGTCACAAGTGCGATAATTAATAACACGAAATTGATTAAGGCTGTCAGATTAAGTCTATAGAGACGTAATGGGTAGAGGTGGGAGGGGATAATAACAAACCCAACCTTCTCCCCATTGCTTTCAACCTTTTGGCGAACGTGATTAATAATTTTGAGATAACGCCCGACCCTTACCCCATCCAACCCAACGACTATCCACTGTGGGATGTCCTTCTGATTTTACGTGGGACTTTACCACATCATAAATGAGTAATTATTCATGAGATATTTTGTTGTCTCACTCTCGTATTTTTTCTCATTCTCTTCTAAACCCATTCGTCCACGAAATATTCTAACAGTAAGAAAATATCATATTCAACCGACAAATTGATGAATTCTACAAGACAACTGATTATTCTGGGGGAATAGTCGGCAATTCTCTTTTCTGTCGATACGAATATCCGAAAAAAAGGGTCTGAGTGGATTTTAGGAGAAACGTGGGGGCTCAACCCCCAATGTATCACCCAGTGGTGGATCATTAGACGTTTTCAATTAGTTTTCCCATTTCCCCCCACACCTCATTGGACAATTAAGAAAAAAATCCCTCAACGCGCCCAGGAGAAATCCATCAATTTTTCTCGGTAATAGGGAGTGCGAATTAATCCGAATTGGGGAATAGTACTACGTGAATAACTATATGTAATATTCAGAACTAATTACTATTTGGAAGTAATCGAACTTGCAAGTAGAAGCGAAACGTGAAAAACCAGAAAGTGAAAATCCCTGACGGAAATGTTGTTAAATAAAGAAAAATAATTGACTCACCGAACAAAAGTCTTCCAAATATCAAAAAATCCCTTCTCAACAATGAAGTACTCCTTGTGGCAGTTCTTTTCCTTCATCACTTCATTCCTATTTTTTCCTTGATAAAGTTGGCTCAACTGGTCCTTCTGCAGTTTTCCCTTAATTTTATCGACAGCCTTGACTCTCTCAGCACTCTCATTTCTTTCTTCACAAATAATACATGGTTCTGTACCAGAGGGATACTCAGCAGCCTTTGGAAAATACTTTTGGAGAATTCTCCAGGCAGCCCCTGGTATTACTTTCCTACTGCTATCATCTGGAGTTCTGAGTCCCCCATGTTCACAGAGAAGGTCCTCATTGAAATTCATAATGGGCTCTGACTCCTCCTCGATCTCCTCTTTCTGATTGTCACTTGGTTTTTGATCATTCGTCTGCTCTGAGTCATTATCGTTACTCGTCTCACCCTCTAAACGTTCCATTGCTAATTTTCTCCAATGTTTCAATGAGTCTGTACCAATTATGTAACTATCTTCATTAAAATCCTTAAAGATCCTCATATACTCCAGCACCTCCTTGTGATCCTTCTCCAACTCAATCTTAAACCTCATAGTCTTGCACTTCTTCCTGACACATGCCAGACACAAGCTGTCCTCCCCAAGCATCTCTGTTATCTGGAATTTCCCCAGGAGTTTCTCCGTAGCATCCATAGGGACACACTTGGCCTTGTGCACCTTGCCAGGATCCATTTTCCGATGTCGACACATAACGCCCTCGACATCGATCTCCCTCACCCCCTCATTCCCACCAGAATCATCATTAAGCCATTTGCTGATAAAACTAGTAGGAATCCAGACGAATCTCTCACCAACCCCTTCACACCTTCCCCAGGCCTCATAAAAATCAATGACCTCCTGTCTCTTAACATTTTTCTCCTCAATCCTTTTCTGCTTCTCCTCCTGAACCGCCAGAAGACTCAATTCATGCGCCACATTCTCTTGTTTAACGAGTTCCCTCAAAGTTTCACTCACTTCCCACTTTTGAAACTCCATCGCCTCATAATAATCCCTCTCTCCACACCCCATTGCTCTGTGAGCATCTCCATTGAGCATCTGATAATTCTTATCATAATTCTCTTTCATCGTGAGTTTAACCCCATTCGTCTCCCCCCCATCCCCGGGAGAACAATTCCCCTCTCCCTCCTCCTTGACATCATCATCCTCTCCTCGACACCTGTCATTCTTGTCATCATGTGTATCATTTTTCCTAGACTTCTTGACAGGATTATCAAAATCCTCATCGACCCCCTTGATCTTCTTCCTCCCTTTCTTGGTTTTCTTGGAAGAACTGAAAATGGAGTCCGAAGAGTCTGAGTCACTGGTCTCCTTCCTTTTTCCATTGTCCATAGGTTTCTTGACCTTTCCATCCAAATTCTTCTTATAAACTAACATGTAAGCATTGTTGGAAGACAGGAAACCCTTGGGTACCCTCTTACCATTGTCTCCAACTCCATCCCCAATCCTCTTTCCTTGGGTTTTTTCCACCAAATCATCACTGAACTGGTACCACTCCCCAGAAGATCGACAGATCCAGGCAATATAGTGTCCAGAGTGGGCTGAGGGTCCCCTGTGGCTCAAAACAGCAACCAAAGAGTACAAATGAGTGCCTGGGGGGCAGTTCAAATACTCTGACATATCCAGATCATTGGGAAAGTAGATGTACGATGAAACTTTCTTCTTCTGTCCGCTTTCGCGATCAAAAACAAACCTCAGCAGTTGGAAATTCAGAGTCTCTGGTAGGGAGTTAAGTCTGATGAATCTCTTGGCATTTTGCTTTTCGTTGCAGCGTTGGCAGTGGTATTTGTTGGACCCTACGAGCTCCTCCTCGCTGAGGTAATTATCCATAGCTTCTCTCAGGGTTGGTGCCAGTTGCAGATCCAGTTCGTAGAAAGTTGTAGGGGTTTGGTATTCTGTAGAGCAAGTCGAGCATCTGTTTACGTAGATGTAAGTGCCCTGTGTCAGTCGTTGCAGGCGAGGCTTCAGTGCAAGACTAGTCAATTTATTCTCGATGTGTGCGAGGAGGAGTTTGGAAAATTCACTGGCATCCTGCTGGGCGTTTGTGTCTAGGGAGAGGGCAATCGCAAGGCTCGTGGGGTCCAACAGGCGTTTGTTACCAAATTGCATCATTGCAAAGATGTACTGGAGTTGCCCTACTACTGTTCGAGGATGGTACGGGTGCTTTAATGACTGGGAACGGTGGAGGGACTCTGACTCCTCCGGATCAGCTGTGATGTCCCATTTATAGATTATTCGTCTCATATCCTCATTATGAAACCAAACTTGAATTAAACTATTAACGTAACACGTAGCACCAAGATTTTTCAGCCCAACGTACTGTGTTGGATCTCTCAATTCTGACAGTGAACTTTCCAGTGAGGCCACTTCTGCTGGCTGAGACTTAAAGTACTTCTCCTCTCCTAAACCGGTCAAGCAACATGGATTGTGACTGCAATTACGTCTGAAACACGATAACAATTAGGATTATCATCTCGAAGACATGATCAGCTTCAGTATGCATAAGTGGCTGAGAACATTCACCGACTGTCGCATTTAAAAAGAGAATCATTTGGCTTCTGAACATTCATTCCTCACTCACTTGCAATTTTTACAATTTTTCAATCCTATTCGGTATGCAGTCTCCATGTGAATTTTTTCGATTTCCTCTGGTGCTACTGTTTCTATCCAACTCCATGCCATCCTCTCCAAATCAACCTTCTTCAATGGTGGCATTTTCTCTTTACTCTTTTCATCAATTTAAATCTACAAAAAGAAAAAAAAATACATTGTTGAGATAAAACATTAGTGGAATACAAAATGACCCAAACAAATGATTTTTCCAAAATGTTTTTATGTTGAATGAAAAACGATCATCTCCATTAAAAAGGATTCCCTGTTCCTTTTTTCCCATGAAAAAGCGTTTGTTAACATTCAAATAAACAGAAAAAGAATTTCAATGATTGTAGGAACTCTCGATGATCCATCACCCCTGGAAACCCCCAAACTTTTTGATTTGTTATTCTGCACAAGAATGTGAACTTCCTCCCAATCAATTTAATCTTCAAACCGAACTGAATCCCCTAACTATTTAATTTGAAATCAGATATTCCATTCGAACGATGGAATTCCAACGTTTGAGGTTAGAGCTGGTGCCGATGAAAGATACAAGTGTCGAGAACTGGAATTGTCAGCCACAGACTCGATGAAACACATTGTAAAAATTTTTTCCATCATTATTTATCCAATGGGATGCTGGAATATGCAGTTAAAATCGTGATACGATAGAAATACTATGAAAACACCTACTTACACGGACTAAAAACTTGTCAAAGCTCCTGACATCGAACCGTTTACCGTTTTTCGCCCCAAAGTTGTGCAGCGAACACAGCGACACTATTTCCACTCCGCCATTAGCCGCCATTTTGGCTAAATTACTCCCGCCAATTTTCTCCCTGCACTTTCATTGGACGGTCTGTGACAGTTCTTTAAAGCGGAAAAATTCAATTATTCTCGACCATTTGTTACCTTTCAATGTTTATCATTATTATTAATAGTTGCACGAGGATTGTTTATACAGATACCAAGTACAAGTTAGATACAAATAAATTGGGATTATATTATTAAAGTAAATTTGTCAATTTCTAACGTTATTAAAATAAAGGTAATTAAGTTATTCTGTAGAATGAATTGATAATTTCTACAAGAAAGAGAAGGCCTGATCTTGGTATAAACCAAGAAGAAATTTTTGTCATATCAAGAAACTAAATTAATCGGTTAATTAATTTTTTTCGAAATTCAACGAGCATTTCGGTTTTTCAACGAAAAATTGCCAAAACATCACGCTTTAATCCAACGTATTATGTAGAAATCAAAATTTTCAGTGTAATTAATAATTGAATTTTCAATTTTGATCATTCAGTGGTAAAAGTTGAGAAATTGGAGGTACTATTTTGTTTTGTATGTACGAAATATAACAATTATTAACAATTAATTGATCAACAATGGGTATATGATTATTTCAATAAGAGAGAATCTTAGTATTGACTATTTTTTCATAAATCAAGTAATTAAAGTGAAACCCTTTCCACGTCACCCAAGAGGTAGAGTCCTTGACGCGTTTTTTTTAAAGTGGTATCCCCTGTAGGCCTAATCCACTAAGTCAATAGATGGAAAATTGTTATGATTTGAAAACCTGGAATTAAAAATGAACGATGACATTTATTAATAATAAATAATAATGAATTAATAATAAATTCATCAATTTCTATGGATATTCTAGCTGCATTGTCGATGTTGAATCATCTCAGCAACACTGATTTGGGAGAAATATTGAACGATGATGGAAGATTCGAGGAAGTTGTCAATGACATAAAACAGGTGAATTATTTAATCGATGACAATAAATGGATAATAAGGCGGTTGTCTCATTATTTCCTTGTCTTATTATTAGATATGCGATTTACTAACTTT
>NW_011887790.1:52286-72632 GCF_000806365.1 Fopius arisanus | reverse complement strand
TGCGCACAGAACACTCCCCATGCGCACAGAACACCCTGCATGCGCACAGAAGACCGCTCGAGGGGGGGTCGCCAGGCGATACTCCGTACATACGCACGCGAACCGTCCGTGCGCACAGACCACCGCGGGCAGTCTCAACTTGACGAGATACGATAATTGCGAAAATTCTTAACCTAATAAATAATTCTATCTTAAAAAAAACAGTGCAATCACGTAAAATCCAATAGTCAGTGAAACATAATTGATTGAAGAAAATTTAGCGTGCGGATTTTGGTCTTGACCATCAAAAACACTTCGATTGGATCTCTGAAACGGGAATGGGAGTATCAGATACTCCAATTCGGTTCGTTTGTGAAAACTGCTGCATCAGCTGTAAGTCGCTGTTATTTTTTAATAAAAAATAAGAGGAATCAATTTATTTATTGTTATTGCCTGATTTTCGGAGATTGGGTAATGCTTCTATAGTTTATTCTATTTTTGAAACTTTGAGGTCATGTAGATACCACACATCCCATAAACCAAGAAAAAAATAATATTCGCAAAAATTTCTAGAAAATTCTTTTAAAAAATTTCCGAAACAAATTTTTGAAAAATTTTTCAAAATATTTCCCAAAAATAGTTGTTTTGTTTCCCGATTTTTTTTGTTTCAAACGAACAATTTTCTGAAAAGTTTTCCAGAAATTTTTCGAGAATTTGAAAAAAATATTCTGATGACAATTTTTTTTTTACCCGGGATTTTTTTGAATAGTCCCACCAGTGCCGAACAGCTGCAGAATGGCGATGACATGGAGATGAGGGGAAGGTGATAGTGCCGCCTGAGAGAACTTGTCCCCTGTTTTTGGTTTGACAATACCTGCTTGTATCATACCTCAATAACAATGATGTAATACACCGCCTCCTAGTGCTGTTTGGGAATTTTAGAATCTCCACAAATTGTTTTTTTTTTTTAACAATTTGTAGAACATGTCACAATGTCAAATAGGTGAATTTCATTTACGCATAATACATTTAATTACTCAATCAATTTCGAAAATGATTAATCAGTGATGAAATAAAAAAATCAGTCCGACGTTTCTAGGTTATAAAATGCATGAGACATACGTCAGAACAAAAATTGCATCTATTGATATCGAACGATTTTCATTCGCTGATTTTTATTTCAAAATATAATCTGATTCATGGTTCATGGATTACAATTATTGTTTTACAGTGAGTACTGATATTTTACTGGAGTTCCTGGAAGTGGCATTCCACGGAATCCTCTACTACAGAAAGATTTATCCCTCCGAGATTTTTAGAAAGAAAAAGCTCTACGGAACTGGAATATGGATTTGCGAACATCCAGAGGTCAAGGAGTACTTGAAAAATATTCTCAACGCTGTGAGAGAAGCACTCACCGCAGATATCACCAGTATCAAAAGTGTTAACTTGATAATAACGGATAATCAAGGAATTCTACTAGAAAAATTTGCTTTTGATTTATTAAAAATACAGTTTGATGCCAAAGAGTGAGTATGCAATAATCATTTCAGAACAGAAAACAAATCGAAATCGAATAACAAAATTATTTACGCAATTGAATAACAAAAATAATGAATCATTAAAAAATTAACGAATATTGACTGACGAATGCAAAAGCTAATGCAGATAAATGATTTTTGTTTCCAGAAGTGATCCATATTTTTTAAAAACCGAGGAATCCTTAAGAACTCTTTGCTTAAAGTTCTCGATGTTGGACTCGTATCTGAAACCCCTTCCTGAGGATTCAATATTCTCTATTGAACTCGACACCCACGAGGCAGCTCTCGTAAGCCTCTCAGAGAATCCAAAGTGCGAGGATTTTCCCTGGATCATCAGAACCGATAATTCGATTGAAACTTCTGGGAGAACTTCACTCCTTCCCCTCTACACAGTGAGAACCGACCACTTGGCACTTCAGTTATTTGTTATTGGAGATACAAAGGTTTAATAACCATCCAAAATTTATTCTCTCTATGTTAAACAAAATCTTTATCTATTTTCAATATTAAATATCCAATACATTCACAGAAATACATTCCGCTCAGTTTAAAGAGGCAATTAAATACTTTGAAACTTATTCGCCATTAATATTTAGGCGACGATATATTTTTAAGCCTATTCAAATCCCCATTTCCCACCTCCCCCTGCTTTTGACCTGCACGTGCACCTGTCGGGATCGGGTCACCACAGGTACATCCTTATTAGTCCCAAATCCTCACAAATACTGCCCAAACAAAAATGCCCCACTCCGCAAAATCCCCTCTCCCCATCGCCCTTTACGAAACCCTCAGGAAGAAATACAACTTCATTCGCATTTTCCCCATTCACCAGTGCTAAATCGTCTTTGAGTCAGTGCGGTCACTCAATTCAGAAATTCTTGGCAATTCTCCCAGTTCCCAGGTGAATAAAGTGAATACAAGTGCTCGAATTTATTTATAAAATTAATAGCACGCGGTGTTTTTCCTTAAAAAGATTGATTGTTTCTCCATTCAAAGACAGAGTGTTCCCGGTTGTTATGGATACGAATGGACGTCCTCACGCCACACAAAACCCCAAACAAAATTCATAACCTCGCACCAAGTGCAATCCACTCTATCATACCCTCAATCCCAGAAGATTCAATTCCCGAAATGACTCTATCACCCTCGAAACTCCAAAAAATCGGCGTCAACAGATTTAAACTGACCTTGAAGTCCTCCTCGAAGTGTCTTCTCCGCAGGAACTTCCAGCACCTGGTATTTCACCCAGACGAAGAGACCGTTGCAGGTGTCGACACAAAAGGCATCCTCTACCTCTTGGAGTTAGTCTCTTCGGAATGGTCCGTGAAGAGATTGGGGTCAGTGGGTCAATCGACCTTTGTCGCATTCACCCCTTCTCAAAAGACTGAACTGCTGATTGGTCTCACTTCCAAAGACATAAAACTCCTCTCGACAACCTCCCCCGACAAGTACTGCATGCTGAAGGGTCACCAGGTCCCCCCAACCTGGATCTCTTTCTACAAGAACTACTGCCTGACAGCTTCCCGAAAAGAAGCAATAATCTGGAATATAGAAACAGCAAAAAAGGTACACCAACTCCGACTCGAAACCAATAACTCCTCCATCAGAAAAGCCCTCATTTCCCCAAACGGAGTGATTGCAGTCCTCTACGACACCGATGTCATTCAATCCTGGATGTTTGAGCTCTTCTCCTCGGAAAATCGCATCTCAATAACTCAGAATGGCCTTCGCAACGCGAAAGACTTCATCTTCACGGAAAATGGGAGATCCCTGATTATCTGCGGTAGCAAACGAAAAATACTGATCTTCAATACGAGATCCTGGAGCCTGACGTCTAGATTAGAGCTGCCTGAGGGTAATTCAGTGGCTAGGAGATTGTTTATCGTTCCTCAGGACGTCGATTGCGGCTGTCGAGTGCTTGCCATTTTATTTGAAGATGGAAACCTGCGATTTTTCGATTTATCAACGAAATCATTTGTAGAAACTTCAAATGGGAGTCTGGGAGGTGTGAGGAAGGCTGTGGTGTCCCCTGGAGGCCAGTGGCTTGCGACAATTGGATTCGACGGTTTCCTGGAGCTGCTGTCCGTCGATGGAATCATCAGACCCACCCCAAAGCCCCAGAAAAAGCTCTTGAAACCTGAGACAACGAGTCATGGGGTTGGTGATCACCTGAAATATGTCAGGGAAGAGTTCCAGGAGGAGCTAGAGGTGAAGAGACTAATTCCTATACTCAAGGAGTTCGGGGAATACCCAGAACGCCACAGGGCCCTCATCTGGAAGACGATCTTGAGACTTCCGGAGAATAGAGGGGAGTACTTCAGCCTCTCGGAGAAGGTCCTCCTGGAGACGGAGGTGGAGATGCTGAGGGAGTGGAAATTGGTAGACAAGAGTAGGAAGATGATGCTGTCGGTGACGATTGAGAGGCTCATACAGTTCTGCCCACTTCTGGGGCAGACGTTGTTCCTGCCGGAGTTGATTTTTCCATTTGTTGTGGCATTTGGGAGGAATCCTGTTGCTGCATTTGAAGCCATTCTCTCCATTCTGTGGAATTTCTGTCAAAAGTGGTTCGAGTATCATCCTTTGCCTCCTATCAATGTCCTGGGAATCGTGGAGAATATATTGGGAGAGGTAGACCCTGGCCTGTTGGAGTTTTATTGCCGACATGGAGTAACTTCTGGGGAATATGCTTGGCCACTCCTGAAGACCAGTTTCAGTGAGGTTTTGGTTGGAAGGGAGTGGATGGTCTTGTGGGATCATCTCATCACATCTGGGAGGCCCTCGTTGCTGATACTCTCTGTTGTTGCCTATAGTCTGGTCAATAAAGAGGCTATTGTGGGAGCTTTGGAGACGAAGGAAGATCTTAAGGCATTTTTTGGAAGCCAGGGGAGTGTCTCTGCGAGGAAGATCATCAGGGTAGCTGAGAGAATTGATAAGGAGGTGTCAGAGAAAAATCATCCTAGGAAATATTTGAGGTAATTGCCAGGGCTGCTGAATATTTTATCAGAATTAAAGGGACGTTTTTTGTGATTATTAAATGCTGGAAATTTGCCATTATAGGGATAGTCTGAAATTTCTGCCTGAATCTGGACCTTATCCGCCGTTTTTACTCAAAGAATACCCGAAATTTTTAATTGGGAATTTGGGAAATGCCAAACAACTGATAGACATGAAGCAAGAGGAATTCCTGTTGAAGGAGGAGAGGAGAAAGATGACCAGAGAATTGGAGGAGAGAAAAGTGAAAGAAGAAAGCGAGAATTTTCTGCAAGAAATTCATCAACAGAGGCTTCAAGGTGAGTCTGAAAAAAACGAAAAGATGTTAGAGTGAAACAATAAACTGAAAAACCGAAATTTAATTTGTTAGAAAACACATTCAAAGGATGTAATCTTTTTTCAGAGCTCCAAAAGTGTTATAACGAGCAACTCAAACTGACAAAGATGAATTTGGACTCTGAACGCGACAAATTAACGAAATTATCATCCGAAAATTTCCTGCATTCTTCGAGGAGTGGAATAACGAAACCAAGAAGTGTCAAAAGTAAAGTGATCCGTACAAGATCACACGGGAAGAGGGATATTTACGAGAAACTCGTGGAAGATGTGGATACCCTGGAAGAAGAGGTAGAAACATTCCTTCAAGGTCTCAGGAGCTCGAGATGAAAAATAAAACGAAAATCTCAAATTTCCATTCGTTGATACCTAAAGAGAGTGAACTCTCCATTGTAAATAACTGATATACAATATAAATTTAATATTTTCAAAATATTCCGAGTTTAATTTGTCCATATGAAAATATACCTTTTGCTGTGTACAAATGCTGTGGTGGAATGTTTAAAAAGTTTCGAATGTAATTCAATCATATTCGATGAGGGAATATACTGGGGCTTGGAGTTTGGACCGCCCCCCTAAATACACCAGTTCCATGATAATGAGACACTCTACAACCTCTCCTTCCAGCGATTTAACTAATTCGATTGCGGCGGCCATTGACCCTGGAAAAATCGAAATCACTCTGTATTCATCCAATTTTTCCAAAATTTTTAAACCAATTTGATTACCTCCAGTAGCCAGCAGGTCATCGACGATGAGGACTCTGTTGTCTTTGCTAATGCTCTCAGTTTGAACCTCAAACGTTGCCTTTAAACGAAAGAAAATTAAATGCATTATAGTTAAGCAATAAATAGAATCATTCAGACTTTCTGTGGAAATACCTCTCCATACTCCAGACTAAAAGTCTTCTCTGCAACATCTCCTGGCAATTTCCCCTTTTTCCTGATAGGCACAAAAGGTTTTCCAAGTTCCACAGCGATAAGAGGACCCACCAGGAAGCCCCTGGAGTCAAGACCGACGATGACGTCAATATTCAAGGATGAGGCATGCTCCACTAGAAGATCCTTGAGGGCTCTCATTGCAGCGACATTCTGGAAGACTCCAAAAATATCTCTAAACAACATAAACATTCAATCCGGTTATTAAATCTCATTAGAAAAAATGCGAGGTTATAATTCATTCAAATCATGATGATGCACTTACTTGTAAATGATTCCTTGCTTCGGGAAATGTTTGTACGTTTTTACTGCACTTCGTACAATTTGCAACTTCTCGTCTCTATCCATTTTAGTCAAATAAAATGCGTCGGAAAATTGGAAAACAGAAATTAACAACTTTGATACAGAATCAAAAGATTCGTCAGAGCATGGAGGAGTTGATATTCTCGACGAGAGGACCAGCTAGCGTGTCATTCGTCAAGATAATTACTATCTGACGTAATAGTTGAAGAATTTGTGGATATTATCTTCAGTTCGATACGGAGTACTATAAAGACCACGTGCTATGGTTTTCCCGGCTCTTCTGATTCGCCGCCCAATCCAATCCCTCATTTTCCCCAAATACATAATATACATAATGTACATGATTCGCTGGAGTTAAGATAAAACTTGCATATTTAAAAAACAAATCGGTTATCCTCAAATATATACTCCCTAGAACTCATATTTGATAGAAAAACACCTGGAAAGTTGTACGATAATTGTTTATCCGTCTTTAACAATTGAATTTGCTCAAACTAGCGGATTCGTATTACTGAGGAAATTTCCAGTTTTCTATCAGTAGCGCAGTAGTAAACTGGGATAAGTGCATTTTTTCGAGTGATATTTCAGAATTGAAAGAAGATAGCGAATTTTTCACGTGAATATTTTTTATAGAAAAATGTCAGACGCACAAAAGAGATATCTACGAAAAAATCGGTATTTACCTTCAATTTCGAGATATCAGGCAAGAGGTGGCCTAGAAAAAAAGGAATTATCCTAGTTTAGTACTTTGTAAAAGATATAAGTGGTGAGAAGTGGGATTTCATGTTTTCCGTGTTTTTCGTTGTTTCTTTGGGTGAAATGGACGATAATGTCGAGATGCTCTTTAAATCTGCCGCTTGGATAGGGATTTCCTGGTGCGCATGCGTGGCAGATGTTCGGCAAAATTCGGATTTAGTTCCGAAAAGTCTCTGGTCGTCGCCTATGTTAACGATCGTGAAAGGCTGCGTGGACAGCTGACACCTTGAAGACGTCCTTATTCTCCATCTGAATCGTCTGTAAAATAATAGACACCTAAGGTCCTCCCTTTTGTTCTTTCGGTTAATTAAATTACTTCCGTGTGATTGTTGTTTTTTTTCTCCGTGCATTCTCGAGGCCATCAATGATTTCGTTGCAGTCGCATAATCAGGTGAGTGATGCAAGAGAGGAGTGCTGTGTATTTTTGGGTTTTATTTCGTCATTCAATGTCTATTACCTATCTATTTATTGTTTTCAGTTATGATAATTCATGATTTGTTGGTTCTCCTTATTTGCTCTGAGTTTTTCGTCATCAGTTTTAGAAAAATTGTTGGGGAATTTCGGACATAACCAATAAATTTTATTAGACTTCACCAGTACAGGAAAAACATCGGTAATAAACATAGGAATTATTCATTCCTCTAAATTTATGCATTTTAAAGTACTTTTTTTTAAATTTTTTCAACTCGTTTGAAATTTACTTGATTTCTGGTTGAACATGAGAAGTTCCATTTAACCGCCATTTAGGGTCAAGTGCCCAGTGATTTCAGTGATTTTGGAATAACATTATTATTTAAACTTTTGGATTTCTGAAATTGTTTCTCAGTCTTGGAGCTTTAGAAAAGATTTCCTAAATGCAATGTAAATTAGTAACGCGAATTGTACAGAAACATTTTTGAAATGTTCGAACAATAACAATTTTTCATAACAACTGTCTTTTTTTATCCATTGTTTACAATCAACACTCATCCTTACGATAAAATGAATTTTTGCATAAAATCAAAATTATAACTCACAATTTTCCTAGATTGTAGCAAAATTTACAATTTCACACTGTTACTCCGTTTTTTTTTCTGTCAATCAATTTTCTCTTCCTAACTTATAGAAAGAAGAGAAATATAATTCAAACTGAATTTAGATTTATGATTTTTTTTATAGCTTCTACCACTGCCTTCTGGTTCTGTCTCCAATTAATTTAACAAATCAATTCAATAATTGAAAATATAAAACGCCGTAATGTGATCGAGACTAAAATTAAAAATGTACTTGGGTATTGTTAATTAATTAAGAATGAATTATGAAACTGAGAGAATCTTTGTACTTAAGTGTCTCGATAGCTCGGAGATTTGAAAAAATACGATAAATGTTAAAGAATTTTATTTATCCTTCAAATTTCTCAATTTCCATTTTTAGGTGCTGTACCACCTGACCCAGTTGACGTCAGCCTTCACCCCCAGAAGCTCTTACTCAGCCCGTCTAAAGGCCCGGCCAAAATCATCTACCCCATCTCCAGAGATTCTCTGCGAGGAGAGTCTCCTGGAGGCCGCCAAGAATTGCACAGAGCTTCCCTTAGAGAACCTGAACATCCGAGCTGTTTCCGAAGCATCAAGACTCCTGAAAACAGACGTCCAGAAGGTCCTCAAACGAGTCAACAGGATCCCTAGGACCTTGAAAGACCCCCATGATGATTGGAGAATCTCTTACATCTCTGGTGCATCCTTCTCAGACAACAAACAAGGATTGTCGTATACTTATGATCTACTCCACAGAAATATCTTTATTCTGGCTGTACCCACCTCGAGAGACATCCTAGTGCGTGGCTTTAAAACTCATCGAAATGTCAAAGCGGAAATCGAGAGGAATCCCTCACTTTTTGGCAGATTAAGGACGTGGATTGGTCTTTCCAAAACCAGCGTAAGAAATTATCACTTTCTCTGAATTCATTGGAATTTCTTGGATCAATTAACGCTCATTACAACAAGCGCGAGTATTTAATCTGACTTTTCACTTTTGTGAAGATTCTCCAATACGAAAAAGTATGCAGCATGAAAATTTAATTTTCAAAGTTATTATTTAAAAATAAGGTTCAAGGTCTGAATAGGAAATAGATTTATCTGTTTATTTTGTCCTTTTATCAAGTTATAAAATAGCGAAAAAAGCTCCACTCTTTATCTGATCAATGAAATATCAAATTCAACAAAAAACTATATCATATACCCCTCGAATTTTTTTTACTCATAGGAATGACAATAAATATAAGTAAATAATAATCGAATTAGCTGGTTGCTTTAATCACATTTTTTAATTTCTTATCATCAGGAAGGAAAGCCGAAGGCTGGTATCGATGGTACGGACTTGGAGAACCTGAAGAATATCCTGAATGACACAGATCTCGCTCCCGATGAAAAACAACGCGTGAAGATCGCTTTTGCTGAGGGATACGTTGCTGGAAATGAGAGGAAATCACCAGATCGTAAATTCAAATGGCTGAAGTTGATTCAACAAGTGGTGATGACAGCCGTGGGATTATTCATCCTCGGGTCGATCATGGGTATGTATAAATGTTAGTATCACACGCATTAACTATTTTTGTGGCACTCCTGCTGGTTCATACATTCTTCAAATCCACTTCTTGATTTTCTTCGTGAAAGGTCATTTTTCACGATGAAGACTAAATGGAAATGGGTTTGAGCTCTTCAATTGATTTTTATGATTTGTTAATTATTTTTTGATACATCTTTATTTTATTTTTTGATATTTATCTCAGTTGTGTGAACACTTTCCCCGAATTTCATCGCAATTTTGACCATTTTATATTAGGATGTTGCCTGAAATATTCCTCCTCCCCTTCAAAACGTATGAGCCAGGCTAACATATTCATTTTCCTTATCATAATCATTTGAAATCACTTCGTGCTCTCCTCGAATGCCATTTCTTTTTATATTGCAACGTGAAATGTTGGAATTACTTTCGATGAGAAGTGACAGATTTAGATTGAATTTCGGGTATGGAAGGAGATACAGAATCTCCACTCCCTTCTCTCCTGAAGGCATATGAGTTTTATAATTTATCTAAGTTCGGTTGTACTCAATTCAACGTGTGTCAAGGTACTACAAGCTTTACCAGGCCTTAGCATCACTCAGGATTGGCGACGAAGACACACATAGTATGAACCCCATGAAGATCATAATATGATCTGGTCTCCCTGTCAAGTAATTTTACACCTAATTGAATCCGACTCAATTTTATTTTCGCTATTGCAATTCGCTTGTTCAATTGAGTTTCGCAGAAGAATTCATTGAAGGATTTATATATACTAATTACCGAAAAATAATAATATTTCACGACATATAACGCCCTTTAGCCAGTACCAACGGCAGCGTCTTCCGAATCCAGTTGGGCTCGCACTCAGCAGTGAATCCCGAGGAGATCTCGGTGACATTTGCAGACGTCAAAGGTGTCACTGAAGCAAAGCAAGAGCTTGAAGACATAGTAGAATTCCTGAAAAATCCTGAGAAATTCTCAACCCTAGGGGGTCGTCTCCCAAAGGGAGTTCTCCTTGTGGGTCCCCCGGGTACTGGGAAGACTCTCCTCGCCAGAGCAGTTGCAGGGGAAGCCAGAGTACCCTTTTTCCACGCAGCGGGTTCGGAGTTTGATGAAATTCTCGTAGGACAGGGTGCGAGAAGAGTGAGAGATCTTTTCAAAGCAGCCAAGGAACGTGCACCCTGTGTCGTTTTTATAGACGAAATTGACTCTGTCGGAGGAAAGAGAACGTCCTCGGTGATCCATCCCTATGCCAATCAGACGATAAATCAGTTGCTCTCAGAGATGGACGGTTTCCATCCCAATGAAGGAGTTATTGTTCTTGGGGCGACTAATCGTAAAAACGATCTGGACAAAGCACTTCTGCGTCCTGGTAGGTTTGACGTCGAAGTATACGTTCACAAGCCTGATATCAAGGGCAGGAGGGAGATCCTTGAGCTGTACCTGTCCAAGGTCCTGGCTAAATCCATTGACATTGAGATATTGGCGAGGAGCACCACTGGATTCACTGGGGCTGACATCGAGACGATGGTCAATCAGGCTGCCCTCAGGGCTGCTGTCGAGGGTGCTGATTTCGTCACGATGGACCATCTGCATAAGGCCATGGAGAAAGTAGTCCTTGGACCCGAGCTTAAGGGGATGATGCCTGATAACGAGGAGAACGTTATCACTGCGTATCATGAGGCTGGACATGCTATTGTATCGTACTATACCAAGGACTCTATGCCACTTTCCAAGGTGAGAACAGATCTCAATAAAAAATATATTTCAATAGGTCTTGTACGATATTAATGAAGATTTGGATGGATTCAATTCAATGGATGGATTTAATTCAATAATAAATCTTAGAGGCAACTTTCATTATCTATTCTTTCAGGTCACCATAATCCCTAGAGCTGGATCTCTAGGACACACGAGTTACGTTCCCGCAAAAGATGTGTATCACAACACGAAGAGCCAGTTACTAGCGTCCATGGACTCTTCGTTCGGAGGTAGAGTGGCTGAGGAGTTGATTTTCGGCCCGGAAAAAATAACGACAGGATCAGCTGCTGATCTCCAGAGAGCCAGTGAAATCGCTGCAAGCATGGTGAAAAATTATGGAATGAGTGAAAAGGCGGGATTTAGGACTCAGTACGAGGAGAAGCCTGAGTACAGCCCCAGTACCAATGAAGTCATTGATGGAGAAGTCAAACGATTGTTACAGGTACATTTCTATGAATCTTAATACAGCAAAGATGAAAGAAATTAATTTTTTGAAGGTAATGAAATGCTTTCGATTCTCTGGAAAAGTGATGAGAAAAATTATTTTGATCTTGAATGTTCGCAGGAATCATACGACAGAGCCAAGAATATTCTCAAAACTCATGCTAAAGAGCATAAATTACTAGCAGAAGCCCTCTTAAAATACGAAACCCTAGATGTTGAAGACATAAAAGCCGTTATCAACGGAAAAACACCAAAAGCAGAACCAGCTAATCCTGAAAAAAGACCACAATCGATTATAGATGTTCCAGGTAACGTCATGTAACGGGAAGACTCAAGTGAATTCACTCCTGGGAATAGGATAAAATTGAATTATTAAAAAAAAATAGAAAATGACAAATCATGAGTAAAAAATATCTGGTTGGCATTTGTCGCCGTAAATACATGGGGGAATCCTCCGAGATGGAGTTTCCAGAGGTATGACGTGATTTGTTGATGAAAAATCGAAGCAGTTGGGTTAAAACCCCACGAGTATATGTGCATATAAATATTTTTTGAAACGGTGAAATTTTTGATTATCTCACAGGTAAATAAATCAGTTGAAATACGTCATTAAATTTATTACAAGAGATCTGTATTTCTTCTGGGGTGCAACAATGTTGATTGCTTTTCAAAAATTTTGGCAATATTTACGGATAATTTTTGGGAATTCGATCACTCCCTCTGTCATGGTTAAGATGGATTTTGCCTTCTAATTTGTTAGCTGTCAAATTCCAAGTAAATTTAATCCTTTCAGAAGGGTTACAAATTCTTGTACTGTTTATGTAAGTTTGATTTTTTTTCTTATCATTTTCACTGCTTTTTTATAACGATATACTCGTAGGGCCTTGAAAGGGATGTGTTTAAAAATTGATTGTCATTATTTCGTGAATATTTTAAAAGGGGCTTTGTGGAGAGATGTCGAGACATTTTTTGTAGGAAATTTAAATTTCCCACTTAAAAATTGAATTACATTTTCCGATATATAATATCGATAGTTTTCGAGCTGTCCACAGTTTTTCCGACTCATCTATCCGTCGACATGAAAATTCATGGGAGAAAGTGAAAAATATTGTAACATTTCGGGACTATTTCTGTGGTATGAGAGTAATGAAAATTTTGTACAGTAAATAATAAATACATATTAAAACAATTCTTACGAATATTTACATTGACTATTAATGTTAATTTTAACTGAGACTATTTATGTTTTCATCATTTTCTGCTGTAAAATAAAGAATTTTAGTCTTCCCAGTCGTCTTTTTCATTTTTCAAAATGATTCTATCTTTTCGAGCGCCTTTGAAGTTTAAAACTGAATTGTTTGGGATCAACTGGAATCATTGGAAGGGGTCTTTCATTTCTTTTCGAATCCAAGTAATCAATTCTCGTTCAGTACTCGATTATTGCTGTTCAATTTTTATCGTGAGGATCGATCAAAGAATTGCGGAAAAGACGGAAATTTAAAAATAGAGCGGAAAAAATTGAGAGATCTTTTCAGTGAATTTTTATTGTTGCATTGATATGCAAATTATTTTTTTTTACGGGATTTAATGAAGAAAAAATCAACTCACGTCGACTCGTATCGATATATGTTGTGATTCATATTGAGCGCTACAGTCCTAATTATGGACCTAATTTAGATTAATTCCACTCTTTTCATGTTATGTTTCATCTTTCTTTTTTTTCCAACTTTTTTTCGTCCGTCTTACCCTGGGATATCTACATTGCCCCAGGTTCTATTTAGAACATTTTAAACCAATGACGACCTCTTCCTTACCGAAAGGTTAAACCTAACCTCGCGGCTAATTTCCCCCGGTTCTCCTGCTGGCATTAACAATAATGACCGGTCCATTGTAAAAAAGCTCGAATTGCCGAATAATTGACAGGAATTGACAGTTAGTCAAAAACTGTGGAGACGACGGGAATATCTCAGGTAATTATAATTCAAACCCTTTGAAAAATCATGGAGAATTATCTGTAATCACTCATCTTTCCTGTTGGATAATTTCTTACTGTTCCACATTTTCAGAAGAAGACGTAACCATGGCGAGCCGATTAGCATGGTTTTTGACACGCACAGGAAGAACATTTGTGGCTGTATCAGCCACTGCGGCTTGTGTTACAACCTCCCTCGCAACATATTTACCGCACACATTTATGTTGAACCAATATCGTGATTTGGTTGCAATGAGAAAGTGAGAGAATCATTTTTCTGTTTTGAGTTTAACGGGACATCACCGTGAATTTTCAAAGTTTGAACTTTAGGAGAGTCGAAAACGTCTTAAGTAGATTGTTTAAATTGAAGTTTAGAAATATTCTCGTTGATATTACTGACGTTGCTCTAAAATCCCAAATATATATATTCACATGGATTTTGTATGTATGCATGAGTATCGCGTTTAAAAAGTTATATCAGACTTCCTGTGACTCATTAATTGAATTTAATATTTTTTTCAACTCAATCAAACTTTTCAAATTATTCATATTATTAGGAAATGAGTTTCCAACCAATCGCTGCATAAATTATCCTCCAAGCTGATGTAATCATTCATCAGTGAGGGTGAACATATTGTTTGTAATTTTTTTCCATGAAAAGTCAGATTTTTCTTTTTTAAAAACTCCAACTCACCAATTCAAGAATTCATTCAATACCGCATTCATTCTTTTTTTCTAATTATCTAATTGAAAATGTGTATTGTTCCAGTACAAATATCATTCACCGTGAAATTATTTATAATATTTCAGGAATAATGACCCCTTCGAAGTCCCCCCAAAGCTTCAGTCACTGTTTTCGTCAGTTCTGGACGATCTCTCCTTCGACGATTACTACCGATTACTCTCGAAGTCGTTCATGGTCTTCGGCTTTGACGTTTATCACATGGGCTCTCTGTCCGCTCGCACGGGCACTTACATCGGATTCCCAATTAATTTCACCTATGACTCAACCTCGGCAGTCAAAAAGAATGACATATTCATGAATGAAGAGCCGATAAACTGGAACAGAGAGGATGCCAAACAGTTGCTGGAGTCTCTTATCCTCTCAGACGATGCCAAGAAATACGCCATGGCTAGGGAAGTCCTCATGACGAAGAGTAACCAAATTTTGTGGCACTCGATCAACTCAGGGATGTTAACTGCTGGATGCTATGGATTCACTTCCAAAGCTAACGCGTCTCTGGATCTCTATACGAGGCCCAGAGCGCTCAGAGTAATACTTTATACACTGAGTTGCTTGTTTTTCTGGGGCGTCTGGTGCATGCAAAAGGATTCACTAATCAGGTAATTTACGGAAGTTGAATGATGAAATCATTTGTTTGTTGGAGAATCTATTTTACAGAGAAATTTTCCAACCATCATCTTTTGTTATTCTCAATAGAAGCTTCCCAGTTATTCAAATTTCCCTTTTCCTTTTCTATGTCGCTAAATATGACTTCATAAGTGTTAGTATACGATTTTTAGATGCGTCTATGTAATTATATATGCGTATGTGTATGTAATATTTTTCAATTTTCTCTCAATATATAGTCTGAATGAAATCTCATGAATTTTTACAAAACTATACACATAAATTAGCTCTATTTATCGATATCACTTGATATTAAATTTATCATAGGTTCTGCCATATATTATTCTTTTCAACAATCATCTATTAGATCATTTTTTAAATAGTTGTTATTGAAAGAAATCTGGGAATATTACTTGACAAGTTTTTTGAAAATAAGTCTTATCAAGAAAAAAGGAAGAGTTTTATCTCATAGTTAAGATACGCATGCACTACTTATTGAACTTATTGAACTATTGCAATCTTTGGTTTGAATTTTATGTTGTTTTTATAAAATATTTACAATTTATAGATAGTACATGCGGGTCTTAAGGCCCGGATGGACTGTCTGGAAAAGATAATTTACTCCAAAATTGGGACTTCTAATTACTCCGTTAATTAATCGTTTTTTTATGATAATTATTAGCTAGCGGTATAGTTGTTGACAACCGCTACAACGCTAGCCAACAATTATTGAAAAAAAAAACGATTAATTGCCAAAGTAATTAGGAATCCGAATTTCGGAGTAAATTATCTTTTCTAGATAATCCACCCGAGCCTTAAATGAATATTTTTTTTTGTAAATACTTGCGAGTTTTGATAAACAATCTTTCTCGATTGCAATGGCAGGTTCTACGAGTCTCGGGCTGATGAACATCTAGCTCAATTAGGAGATAATTACATAAGAGGTGGCATCGAGTATTACGATAAGATTCTGCAACGAAATAAAGCCCTAAAAACGTTGGGTGGGCCCCAGGGAGCGAAGACTTTCAACACCGACGGAGATGAGACTTTCCTCTTCAGACAGAAACACCTACCCATCACTCATCGAAAAGAATTCTTAGAGAAAAAGCTCAAGGAAAAGAGTCAGATGAGTGAAGTGGAGAAAGTCGAGGAAATCGTGGGAAATGCTGTTAATTAGAAGAATTATATATATAAGGCTTTTGATTTTTTAATTAAAATTGTTGTACAATTACAGGTTTACATATTTACAGTGTTTTTTAGATTTTTTTTGCTAGTGTTTGAAGGGATAACTTGTAGTTCATCAATTAAAATAAGGAGAATATAAATGAATCAGGTATTCTTCGTATTTTAATGAGTTACATTCTCCGCCAATCCACAATATTTATAAGCAAGAGCACAATAAATCTCCATAAAAAACGATATCTCGCGATATTTACATAAACATTCAACATAAATTAACAATACAATAAATGAAGTTAATTAATTAATTGCAGCACTGGAGATGTCGGTTGATCAATCACTAGCTAAATTCCGGCCTTTACACTTTATTAATTCGTTAATCTAGCGGTAGACTGAGGCAAAAAATCAGTAAATTCTTGAAAAAATCTCGTTGAAACAAACAAATTATTCACTGAAAATGACCAAAAAACAAATCTGGTGGTAATCATTTAGAGCCTGTACTGAGATTAAGATTATTTCTTACAACAAATAGGTTCAGTCCAGATAGATATGTGACAGGAGTAGTTATTTCCCACCATTTCATAAACAAAGATGGAAATATGTTATCTCAAATGAATGATTCACGTTTGATATTGAATACTCCGTTACATTGAAGATGAAGTCATTATTCGTATTTGCGACGTCTTAATTTGAATTGCCCAAATTATTTTTTGATAATGTTTCACGATTTGTTTGATTGCAACTAGATTAATTCGAGTACCTGCTCGTATTTTTCTCAGTGTCAAAAGAAAATTTCTAAAGATCCATCAACTTTTCGCAGATATTGCCCCGTAGACTGAATCATTTCAGAGACAGAGAAGTAAAGAAGGGATGAATCCTCAAAATGATCTCCTTTCACCACATTTTATTTTCTGGACCACGATTTCCTCTGGCAGTTTGGTATCAGTGGTGTCCCATCGATTCATCATGTAGAGAGAATCTGATTGTCTTAAGACAACCCCAAAGATCCCAAAAGCGTTAATTTATCCTCTTCCTTTTTAAGTATTTTATTGGTCTGCTCTTGATCGAATTTGACGACGGCAGCTATCACTCGTGCAAGAACCAGAGTCTCTCGACCCATCATGTACTCGTACAGGATATTCCTGAGGTACTCAATCTCCGTCGAGTCCTCCAATGCATCGTGCCTTAATTTTACGATTTTTCGAAGTTCTGCCAGTTCTCGCCTCTGGGAAACTAGAGTCTGCTGGAGAGAATGGAATGATCCTGTATTGGATTGTACAGCAGCCATTGCCACTCTCGACATATTTTCTAATTCCTGAAATAGATAAATCAATAAAAATTTATGAAATTTGTTAATCCTCTAGGTCTGCACGGCACAGGCATCATTTTCTCAAACATAAGATTTCCTGTTTTGTTATACCAGCTCGAAATGCATGAATCCTTTTAAGTATTATAACAGATATAGAGAAGAGTGTGGGATAATATACGGGTTTTAAATTAAATTGAGGAATTAGCAATTGAGAATGTTCGACATTTTAGCCAAATGTGACGTTATTTTTAAGTTCCAAGGCAGTGCGACACTTTTCATGCGTTTTATCTATTTCTAGTTTTGTAATTCTTTTGAAAGCTTAGAAAAAATTAAGAAAAATGTTTGCACCGCCTTAAAACATCGTGAGTCATGAAATAATAACAAAACGCAAAAACAGTGAAGATAATTTTGTGTGCGCAAGGAGCAAAATTGCAAAAGCAAGGTAAAGTGCAAATCAGACTAGCAAAACCAACTAAATAATGAGAAAATCAATCAGATTAATTACCTCTTCCTTTTCCTCTACATTATCCTCATTCTGAAACCAAGAAATGAAAGAAAAAATCAACAAAAAGCCTAAAAAAAGCAATTTAAAAAGGACATATTTAACTAAAAACAAAAATATTCAAAAAATCTAGAACTAAATGGTAAAAGAAAACTATACTACGTAAATATAAAAACAAAATATATAGACTAAATAAAAAGAAAAGAGAGAACTCACAAATTTGTCCCTTTGCCACTCCTTTTCCATGCCCTCGAGTTGTTCGCTCTTGACCTTCATATTCCTCCATTTCCTCTCCACTTCTTTCACTTCATTGGCATGCTCCCTTTTAATACTGCTGATGGTTTCCACAAGCCTCTGGACCTCCTTATCCCTCCCCCTGAGGCTCTCGATCTCCTCGCTCTTGGCAGTGAGCTCAACCTGAAAGTCCTTGAGCTGCTCTTTGTACTGCTGCACGAGTTCTGATTCATATCCCTGTTGCCTCTCAAAATTCTTGCCCAGGGCTGCCTGGATCTCCCCATCTTTGTCCTGCAGTTGAGCCTGAAATTCTTT
This sequence comes from Fopius arisanus, assembly GCF_000806365.1. NCBI lineage: Eukaryota > Metazoa > Arthropoda > Insecta > Hymenoptera > Braconidae > Fopius > Fopius arisanus. Next base: position 54,177 of record NW_011887790.1, on the reverse strand, counting down.
AACTAGCTGCGCCATCCTGACGGCATTCTCCTCCTCAGCTGTCCCTATCAACCCCTTCAACCTCTCAACTTCTTTCTTCAACTCATCAGTAAGAATTTCCAACTGTGATTCCTTGGCCTGAGAAGTGATCAGCTTGGACTCCATGGCCTGGAGCTGTCCCTGGAGCTCTTCGATTAATTTATGAAGCCTCTCGTCCTCCAGCCTCTCCTCGTCGCTCCTCATTCTCACTGACAATTGTCCCGTTGAATTTCCCTGGTTTTGAGCCTGTTCGATCCCCTCGAGTCTCTCCGATCTCTTCTTCAACTCCTCCAATAGCTGACTGGTCCACGACTCTTTCTCCAGCAGCTCCTTGATCTCCACGTCCTTCTCTGTTAGCTTCTTCACATATTCATCAATTACTAATTGGTTCTCCGTGCGAATTCTCTCCCTCTCGTCCTCCACTTTTTTCACTTCCTCCTGGTGGCGTCTCTCTTCCTCTTCCAATTTTGATCTAAACGTCGTCTGCTGGTCCTCAAGGTCTCCTTTAATCCTGGATATCTCTGATTCAAGCGTAGATTTCAAATCCTCAAGATTTTTCACCTTATTTCTATGACTCTCTTCTTTCTGCAGATATTCGTTTTGGGCTTCCTTCAGGGATTTTATCTCCCCTTGATAGTCATCGGACTCCGCCTGGACACTCGAGAGCTTTTCCTTCAGGAGAAGAACCTCCTGACGTTGGCTTTCAATTTCAGGCCTTTCGGCTTCTAGAGCCGAGAGTTTTGAGGATAATTCGGAGTTTTCAGAAGACAACTGAGATAATTTCTGCTGGAGTTCGATGAGATCTTCCTGTTGAGTCTTGGAGATGTTGGAAGAGGTCTTCAGGGCTTCGTTTTTCGACTCTAGATCCTGGATTGCCTTCGTTTGTTTATTTTTCAGGATTTTTAGCTTTTCTATTAGTTCGGTCTTCGATATGAGGCTGTCCTTCAAGGTGGAGTGGTCCTCCCGAACCTTCTGAAGACTCTCCTGAGCTTCTCGGAGTTGCTCTTTGGTAGATTCGAGGTCGGCAACGATTAATGGTATTCTGTCCTCGGTTTGTTTCAATTTTTCCATAGTCTTCACGTGATTTTCTTCTTCCATTTTCCGTTGCTGCATGTTGGAGGAATTTTCTGATGACAGTGAAGACAGTTCTTGGGATTTTATCCTCAGATTCTCCTCCAGGTGTTGGAGTTTTTCCTCCAGCTGCGCTTTTTCCTCCTGGTAAGTTACCAGGAGCTCTTGATTGTTGGAGATTTCTCCTTTGAGGCGATTGGATTCCTCTTGGCTATCTTCCATCAGCTTCTGGAGATCGACAAATTGAATTTTAAGATTCGATAATTCCTTGTGCTGAGATGAATATTTTTGCTGGAGGTCATCGAGTCCTGACGATTTTTCGTGGATTGTCTCTTCATTTTTGGACATTTCTGATCTCATATTCATCATTTGAGTATTTATGATCTGTTCGTTTTTGGTTCTTTGAGAGATTTCATCCATCAGTCTATTATTTTCCAATTCTAGAGTTTCTGATTTGTTCCTGAATTCGGATACTTCTTCATGTAATTTTGAGAGATCGGATATCTTGGAATTTAAATTATCTATCTCTGTGATGAGTTCGTTGTTCTTTTGTGAGATCTCGTCAAAGCCCTGGACTTTTTGCAGCATTTCGGAAACCTGTAGGTCCTTTTGGGTGATTTCTGAATTAAGTTTTTGTATTTCAGCTGTTAATTCACTGCTTTTAAAGGAAATTTCATCGAAATGCTCGGTTTTTGACATCAACTGCGAAATTTCCGAAGACTTTTGATGGATTTCCGACGACAATTCTTCATTTCTTTGTCGAATCTCATCAAAATCCTTGAGTTTTTCTATCAGTTCTTCA
>NW_011887790.1:31576-52276 GCF_000806365.1 Fopius arisanus | reverse complement strand
AAAACACCAAAAGCAGAACCAGCTAATCCTGAAAAAAGACCACAATCGATTATAGATGTTCCAGGTAACGTCATGTAACGGGAAGACTCAAGTGAATTCACTCCTGGGAATAGGATAAAATTGAATTATTAAAAAAAAATAGAAAATGACAAATCATGAGTAAAAAATATCTGGTTGGCATTTGTCGCCGTAAATACATGGGGGAATCCTCCGAGATGGAGTTTCCAGAGGTATGACGTGATTTGTTGATGAAAAATCGAAGCAGTTGGGTTAAAACCCCACGAGTATATGTGCATATAAATATTTTTTGAAACGGTGAAATTTTTGATTATCTCACAGGTAAATAAATCAGTTGAAATACGTCATTAAATTTATTACAAGAGATCTGTATTTCTTCTGGGGTGCAACAATGTTGATTGCTTTTCAAAAATTTTGGCAATATTTACGGATAATTTTTGGGAATTCGATCACTCCCTCTGTCATGGTTAAGATGGATTTTGCCTTCTAATTTGTTAGCTGTCAAATTCCAAGTAAATTTAATCCTTTCAGAAGGGTTACAAATTCTTGTACTGTTTATGTAAGTTTGATTTTTTTTCTTATCATTTTCACTGCTTTTTTATAACGATATACTCGTAGGGCCTTGAAAGGGATGTGTTTAAAAATTGATTGTCATTATTTCGTGAATATTTTAAAAGGGGCTTTGTGGAGAGATGTCGAGACATTTTTTGTAGGAAATTTAAATTTCCCACTTAAAAATTGAATTACATTTTCCGATATATAATATCGATAGTTTTCGAGCTGTCCACAGTTTTTCCGACTCATCTATCCGTCGACATGAAAATTCATGGGAGAAAGTGAAAAATATTGTAACATTTCGGGACTATTTCTGTGGTATGAGAGTAATGAAAATTTTGTACAGTAAATAATAAATACATATTAAAACAATTCTTACGAATATTTACATTGACTATTAATGTTAATTTTAACTGAGACTATTTATGTTTTCATCATTTTCTGCTGTAAAATAAAGAATTTTAGTCTTCCCAGTCGTCTTTTTCATTTTTCAAAATGATTCTATCTTTTCGAGCGCCTTTGAAGTTTAAAACTGAATTGTTTGGGATCAACTGGAATCATTGGAAGGGGTCTTTCATTTCTTTTCGAATCCAAGTAATCAATTCTCGTTCAGTACTCGATTATTGCTGTTCAATTTTTATCGTGAGGATCGATCAAAGAATTGCGGAAAAGACGGAAATTTAAAAATAGAGCGGAAAAAATTGAGAGATCTTTTCAGTGAATTTTTATTGTTGCATTGATATGCAAATTATTTTTTTTTACGGGATTTAATGAAGAAAAAATCAACTCACGTCGACTCGTATCGATATATGTTGTGATTCATATTGAGCGCTACAGTCCTAATTATGGACCTAATTTAGATTAATTCCACTCTTTTCATGTTATGTTTCATCTTTCTTTTTTTTCCAACTTTTTTTCGTCCGTCTTACCCTGGGATATCTACATTGCCCCAGGTTCTATTTAGAACATTTTAAACCAATGACGACCTCTTCCTTACCGAAAGGTTAAACCTAACCTCGCGGCTAATTTCCCCCGGTTCTCCTGCTGGCATTAACAATAATGACCGGTCCATTGTAAAAAAGCTCGAATTGCCGAATAATTGACAGGAATTGACAGTTAGTCAAAAACTGTGGAGACGACGGGAATATCTCAGGTAATTATAATTCAAACCCTTTGAAAAATCATGGAGAATTATCTGTAATCACTCATCTTTCCTGTTGGATAATTTCTTACTGTTCCACATTTTCAGAAGAAGACGTAACCATGGCGAGCCGATTAGCATGGTTTTTGACACGCACAGGAAGAACATTTGTGGCTGTATCAGCCACTGCGGCTTGTGTTACAACCTCCCTCGCAACATATTTACCGCACACATTTATGTTGAACCAATATCGTGATTTGGTTGCAATGAGAAAGTGAGAGAATCATTTTTCTGTTTTGAGTTTAACGGGACATCACCGTGAATTTTCAAAGTTTGAACTTTAGGAGAGTCGAAAACGTCTTAAGTAGATTGTTTAAATTGAAGTTTAGAAATATTCTCGTTGATATTACTGACGTTGCTCTAAAATCCCAAATATATATATTCACATGGATTTTGTATGTATGCATGAGTATCGCGTTTAAAAAGTTATATCAGACTTCCTGTGACTCATTAATTGAATTTAATATTTTTTTCAACTCAATCAAACTTTTCAAATTATTCATATTATTAGGAAATGAGTTTCCAACCAATCGCTGCATAAATTATCCTCCAAGCTGATGTAATCATTCATCAGTGAGGGTGAACATATTGTTTGTAATTTTTTTCCATGAAAAGTCAGATTTTTCTTTTTTAAAAACTCCAACTCACCAATTCAAGAATTCATTCAATACCGCATTCATTCTTTTTTTCTAATTATCTAATTGAAAATGTGTATTGTTCCAGTACAAATATCATTCACCGTGAAATTATTTATAATATTTCAGGAATAATGACCCCTTCGAAGTCCCCCCAAAGCTTCAGTCACTGTTTTCGTCAGTTCTGGACGATCTCTCCTTCGACGATTACTACCGATTACTCTCGAAGTCGTTCATGGTCTTCGGCTTTGACGTTTATCACATGGGCTCTCTGTCCGCTCGCACGGGCACTTACATCGGATTCCCAATTAATTTCACCTATGACTCAACCTCGGCAGTCAAAAAGAATGACATATTCATGAATGAAGAGCCGATAAACTGGAACAGAGAGGATGCCAAACAGTTGCTGGAGTCTCTTATCCTCTCAGACGATGCCAAGAAATACGCCATGGCTAGGGAAGTCCTCATGACGAAGAGTAACCAAATTTTGTGGCACTCGATCAACTCAGGGATGTTAACTGCTGGATGCTATGGATTCACTTCCAAAGCTAACGCGTCTCTGGATCTCTATACGAGGCCCAGAGCGCTCAGAGTAATACTTTATACACTGAGTTGCTTGTTTTTCTGGGGCGTCTGGTGCATGCAAAAGGATTCACTAATCAGGTAATTTACGGAAGTTGAATGATGAAATCATTTGTTTGTTGGAGAATCTATTTTACAGAGAAATTTTCCAACCATCATCTTTTGTTATTCTCAATAGAAGCTTCCCAGTTATTCAAATTTCCCTTTTCCTTTTCTATGTCGCTAAATATGACTTCATAAGTGTTAGTATACGATTTTTAGATGCGTCTATGTAATTATATATGCGTATGTGTATGTAATATTTTTCAATTTTCTCTCAATATATAGTCTGAATGAAATCTCATGAATTTTTACAAAACTATACACATAAATTAGCTCTATTTATCGATATCACTTGATATTAAATTTATCATAGGTTCTGCCATATATTATTCTTTTCAACAATCATCTATTAGATCATTTTTTAAATAGTTGTTATTGAAAGAAATCTGGGAATATTACTTGACAAGTTTTTTGAAAATAAGTCTTATCAAGAAAAAAGGAAGAGTTTTATCTCATAGTTAAGATACGCATGCACTACTTATTGAACTTATTGAACTATTGCAATCTTTGGTTTGAATTTTATGTTGTTTTTATAAAATATTTACAATTTATAGATAGTACATGCGGGTCTTAAGGCCCGGATGGACTGTCTGGAAAAGATAATTTACTCCAAAATTGGGACTTCTAATTACTCCGTTAATTAATCGTTTTTTTATGATAATTATTAGCTAGCGGTATAGTTGTTGACAACCGCTACAACGCTAGCCAACAATTATTGAAAAAAAAAACGATTAATTGCCAAAGTAATTAGGAATCCGAATTTCGGAGTAAATTATCTTTTCTAGATAATCCACCCGAGCCTTAAATGAATATTTTTTTTTGTAAATACTTGCGAGTTTTGATAAACAATCTTTCTCGATTGCAATGGCAGGTTCTACGAGTCTCGGGCTGATGAACATCTAGCTCAATTAGGAGATAATTACATAAGAGGTGGCATCGAGTATTACGATAAGATTCTGCAACGAAATAAAGCCCTAAAAACGTTGGGTGGGCCCCAGGGAGCGAAGACTTTCAACACCGACGGAGATGAGACTTTCCTCTTCAGACAGAAACACCTACCCATCACTCATCGAAAAGAATTCTTAGAGAAAAAGCTCAAGGAAAAGAGTCAGATGAGTGAAGTGGAGAAAGTCGAGGAAATCGTGGGAAATGCTGTTAATTAGAAGAATTATATATATAAGGCTTTTGATTTTTTAATTAAAATTGTTGTACAATTACAGGTTTACATATTTACAGTGTTTTTTAGATTTTTTTTGCTAGTGTTTGAAGGGATAACTTGTAGTTCATCAATTAAAATAAGGAGAATATAAATGAATCAGGTATTCTTCGTATTTTAATGAGTTACATTCTCCGCCAATCCACAATATTTATAAGCAAGAGCACAATAAATCTCCATAAAAAACGATATCTCGCGATATTTACATAAACATTCAACATAAATTAACAATACAATAAATGAAGTTAATTAATTAATTGCAGCACTGGAGATGTCGGTTGATCAATCACTAGCTAAATTCCGGCCTTTACACTTTATTAATTCGTTAATCTAGCGGTAGACTGAGGCAAAAAATCAGTAAATTCTTGAAAAAATCTCGTTGAAACAAACAAATTATTCACTGAAAATGACCAAAAAACAAATCTGGTGGTAATCATTTAGAGCCTGTACTGAGATTAAGATTATTTCTTACAACAAATAGGTTCAGTCCAGATAGATATGTGACAGGAGTAGTTATTTCCCACCATTTCATAAACAAAGATGGAAATATGTTATCTCAAATGAATGATTCACGTTTGATATTGAATACTCCGTTACATTGAAGATGAAGTCATTATTCGTATTTGCGACGTCTTAATTTGAATTGCCCAAATTATTTTTTGATAATGTTTCACGATTTGTTTGATTGCAACTAGATTAATTCGAGTACCTGCTCGTATTTTTCTCAGTGTCAAAAGAAAATTTCTAAAGATCCATCAACTTTTCGCAGATATTGCCCCGTAGACTGAATCATTTCAGAGACAGAGAAGTAAAGAAGGGATGAATCCTCAAAATGATCTCCTTTCACCACATTTTATTTTCTGGACCACGATTTCCTCTGGCAGTTTGGTATCAGTGGTGTCCCATCGATTCATCATGTAGAGAGAATCTGATTGTCTTAAGACAACCCCAAAGATCCCAAAAGCGTTAATTTATCCTCTTCCTTTTTAAGTATTTTATTGGTCTGCTCTTGATCGAATTTGACGACGGCAGCTATCACTCGTGCAAGAACCAGAGTCTCTCGACCCATCATGTACTCGTACAGGATATTCCTGAGGTACTCAATCTCCGTCGAGTCCTCCAATGCATCGTGCCTTAATTTTACGATTTTTCGAAGTTCTGCCAGTTCTCGCCTCTGGGAAACTAGAGTCTGCTGGAGAGAATGGAATGATCCTGTATTGGATTGTACAGCAGCCATTGCCACTCTCGACATATTTTCTAATTCCTGAAATAGATAAATCAATAAAAATTTATGAAATTTGTTAATCCTCTAGGTCTGCACGGCACAGGCATCATTTTCTCAAACATAAGATTTCCTGTTTTGTTATACCAGCTCGAAATGCATGAATCCTTTTAAGTATTATAACAGATATAGAGAAGAGTGTGGGATAATATACGGGTTTTAAATTAAATTGAGGAATTAGCAATTGAGAATGTTCGACATTTTAGCCAAATGTGACGTTATTTTTAAGTTCCAAGGCAGTGCGACACTTTTCATGCGTTTTATCTATTTCTAGTTTTGTAATTCTTTTGAAAGCTTAGAAAAAATTAAGAAAAATGTTTGCACCGCCTTAAAACATCGTGAGTCATGAAATAATAACAAAACGCAAAAACAGTGAAGATAATTTTGTGTGCGCAAGGAGCAAAATTGCAAAAGCAAGGTAAAGTGCAAATCAGACTAGCAAAACCAACTAAATAATGAGAAAATCAATCAGATTAATTACCTCTTCCTTTTCCTCTACATTATCCTCATTCTGAAACCAAGAAATGAAAGAAAAAATCAACAAAAAGCCTAAAAAAAGCAATTTAAAAAGGACATATTTAACTAAAAACAAAAATATTCAAAAAATCTAGAACTAAATGGTAAAAGAAAACTATACTACGTAAATATAAAAACAAAATATATAGACTAAATAAAAAGAAAAGAGAGAACTCACAAATTTGTCCCTTTGCCACTCCTTTTCCATGCCCTCGAGTTGTTCGCTCTTGACCTTCATATTCCTCCATTTCCTCTCCACTTCTTTCACTTCATTGGCATGCTCCCTTTTAATACTGCTGATGGTTTCCACAAGCCTCTGGACCTCCTTATCCCTCCCCCTGAGGCTCTCGATCTCCTCGCTCTTGGCAGTGAGCTCAACCTGAAAGTCCTTGAGCTGCTCTTTGTACTGCTGCACGAGTTCTGATTCATATCCCTGTTGCCTCTCAAAATTCTTGCCCAGGGCTGCCTGGATCTCCCCATCTTTGTCCTGCAGTTGAGCCTGAAATTCTTTAACTAGCTGCGCCATCCTGACGGCATTCTCCTCCTCAGCTGTCCCTATCAACCCCTTCAACCTCTCAACTTCTTTCTTCAACTCATCAGTAAGAATTTCCAACTGTGATTCCTTGGCCTGAGAAGTGATCAGCTTGGACTCCATGGCCTGGAGCTGTCCCTGGAGCTCTTCGATTAATTTATGAAGCCTCTCGTCCTCCAGCCTCTCCTCGTCGCTCCTCATTCTCACTGACAATTGTCCCGTTGAATTTCCCTGGTTTTGAGCCTGTTCGATCCCCTCGAGTCTCTCCGATCTCTTCTTCAACTCCTCCAATAGCTGACTGGTCCACGACTCTTTCTCCAGCAGCTCCTTGATCTCCACGTCCTTCTCTGTTAGCTTCTTCACATATTCATCAATTACTAATTGGTTCTCCGTGCGAATTCTCTCCCTCTCGTCCTCCACTTTTTTCACTTCCTCCTGGTGGCGTCTCTCTTCCTCTTCCAATTTTGATCTAAACGTCGTCTGCTGGTCCTCAAGGTCTCCTTTAATCCTGGATATCTCTGATTCAAGCGTAGATTTCAAATCCTCAAGATTTTTCACCTTATTTCTATGACTCTCTTCTTTCTGCAGATATTCGTTTTGGGCTTCCTTCAGGGATTTTATCTCCCCTTGATAGTCATCGGACTCCGCCTGGACACTCGAGAGCTTTTCCTTCAGGAGAAGAACCTCCTGACGTTGGCTTTCAATTTCAGGCCTTTCGGCTTCTAGAGCCGAGAGTTTTGAGGATAATTCGGAGTTTTCAGAAGACAACTGAGATAATTTCTGCTGGAGTTCGATGAGATCTTCCTGTTGAGTCTTGGAGATGTTGGAAGAGGTCTTCAGGGCTTCGTTTTTCGACTCTAGATCCTGGATTGCCTTCGTTTGTTTATTTTTGAGGATTTTTAGCTTTTCTATTAGTTCGGTCTTCGATATGAGGCTGTCCTTCAAGGTGGAGTGGTCCTCCCGAACCTTCTGAAGACTCTCCTGAGCTTCTCGGAGCTGCTCTTTGGTAGATTCGAGGTCAGCAACGATTAATGGTATTCTGTCCTCGGTTTGTTTCAATTTTTCCATAGTCTTCACGTGATTTTCTTCTTCCGTTTTCCGTTGCTGCATGTTGGAGGAATTTTCTGATGACAGTGAAGACAGTTCTTGGGATTTTATCCTCAGATTCTCCTCCAGGTGTTGGAGTTTTTCCTCCAGCTGCGCTTTTTCTTCCTGGTAAGTTACCAGGCGCTCTTGGTTGTTGGAGATTTCTTCTTTGAGGCGATTGGATTCCTCTTGGCTATCTTCCATCAGCTTCTGGAGATCGACAAATTGAATTTTAAGATTCGATAATTCCTTGTGCTGAGATGAATATTTTTGCTGGAGGTCATCGAGTCCTGACGATTTTTCGTGGATTGTCTCTTCATTTTTGGACATTTCTGATCTCATATTCATCATTTGAGTATTTATGATCTGTTCGTTTTTGGTTCTTTGAGAGATTTCATCCATCAGTCTATTATTTTCCAATTCTAGAGTTTCTGATTTGTTCCTGAATTCGGATACTTCTTCATGTAATTTTGAGAGATCGGATATCTTGGAATTTAAATTATCTATCTCTGTGATGAGTTCGTTGTTCTTTTGTGAGATCTCGTCAAAGCCCTGGACTTTTTGCAGCATTTCGGAAACCTGTAGGTCCTTTTGGGTGATTTCTGAATTAAGTTTTTGTATTTCAGCTGTTAATTCACTGCTTTTAAAGGAAATTTCATCGAAATGCTCGGTTTTTGACATCAACTGCGAAATTTCCGAAGACTTTTGATGGATTTCCGACGACAATTCTTCATTTCTTTGTCGAATCTCATCAAAATCCTTGAGTTTTTCTATCAGTTCTTCATTTTTTGAATGCTGTTGCTGAATTTCTGATGATAATTTTTCATTTTTCTGTAAAATTCCATCGAAATTCTCAAGTTTTTGTTTCATTTTCTCAATTTCTAAAGATAATTCTCCATTTATCTGTGAAACTTCTTCCAAATTCTGGGTTTTACCTCTCAATTCCTCAATTTCAAAAGATTTTCGATGAATTTCGCCTGCCATTTTTTCATTTTCATTCTGTCGAATTTCATCGAAATCCGCAATTTTTTTCTTCAATTCTTCAATTTCTAGAGTCAATTCTTCATTTGTCCTTGAGATTTCTTCAAAATTCTCAGTTCTTTCCCTCAATTCCTTAATTTCTAAACATTTTCGTTGAACTTCATCGTTTAATTCTTCATGTTTCTGTCGAGTGCTATCCAAATTTAAAAGTTGTTCTTTCAACTCTTCAACTTCTAAAGATAATTCACCATTTGTTTTCGACAGAACCTCCAAATTCTTAATCTGTTCTTTCAAGTCTTCAATTTCCAAAGATTTTCGTTGAAATTCTCCTTTCAATTCTCCATTCTGCGTTACAATTTCCTTAAAACTTTCAACTTGACCCCTCAGTGCATCAATTTCTATACATTTCTGACGCATTTGCTCCTTCATTTCTTCATTTTTTGCCTCTGAATTTCTCTCAACACTCTTCATCCCATTAATTTTGTCACTCAACATCTTTTCTACTTCTAGAATTGCCTCCCTTATTCTGAATTCATTAATATCTTTCTTAATGCTCTCGCAAGTGTCCCTTAATTCTCGAATCCTCTTTTGATAATCCAAAATATTCGCAATCAAACAATTTTTCTCTCTCTTCAGCTGCGCTGCCTCTTCAGAGGTCCTCTTCACCTGCTCCTTGAGATCACCTATAGTCGATTTACAGGATTTCAACTCACTCCTAATTCCCAGAATCTCCAGATTCTTTTCTTCTAGTTCTTCTGCTTTAGAATCCTCCGACAATTCCCTAATCTTCAAATTTTGAGAATCGATTTTCTCTTTAGCTTTCTGCACAGCTGTAGCATAAATCTGAATTTTCGAGTTCAGAGTCTGAATTAATTCGTCTTTAAAAGATTTATCATCGGTTTTGGACAATTGTTCGAGAGTTTCTCGAGCCTTCGACAGCTGTTCTTCTAATTTAGGAATTTTTTCGTTCTCCTTTCGCATACATTCCATTTTCTCTTTCAATTCTTTCGACTTCTCATCCGATTCTGGTATTTTTTCGTTCTCCTTCTGCAAAATCTTTATTTTCTCCCTCAACTTTTCAAATTCCTCTTCCAATTTTTCATTTCTTTCCTTTTCTTTCTGGAAAAAGTCGATTTTTTCTCTCAATTTTTCCAACTGTTCCTCTAATTTCTCATTTCTTTCCTTCTCCTTCAGCAAGAAATCAATTTCTTCCCTCAATTTTTCCAATTCCTCTTGGGATTTCTCATTTTTCTCGCTCTCATTTTGCAAAACTTCAATTTTCTCTGTGAGTTTTTTATTTTTCTCAACTTCCTCGTGGTATTTACTTCCCATTCTCGTCTCCAGTTCGATTAATTTACCCTGCATTTCCTTTTGGACTTCCTTTACCCCTTCACTTTTCTTCAACTTCACTTTATCCAACTCTTCATTCAACTGTTTGATCTGCTCTTCTTTCACTTCCAGTTCTCTGTGAATTGAGAGTTTATTTTCGGCGAGAGAAATAGCCGACTCTTCCTCTCTCGTCTTTAGATTATTGAGTTGATCCCTCAGGTTGTTGATCTCCTGTCTGGAGATGGTTAAATCGTCCTCGAGGAGGCGAAACTTTTCTTCGTTGGAGTTCTTCAGGGTTTCAAAATCCCGTTCCAAAATGTTTTTCTCCTCCGTCACCTCCAGCAGCTTATCCTTGGATTTTTTCAAAGATTCCTTGCACTTGCGGAGGAGTGCCTCAAGCTTTTCAAATTTAGCCTTGGGGGTCAAGGTTTCAGGGGTTGGAGGCTCTTCTGGAGGCGGAGAAAGATCTACCAAGAGGTCTGACGATTGGGCTGGAGTGGTGGCCTGCAAGAGCATCACCTGCCCGTGGCAGGCGCAATCGTTAGTTTTTAAACAATAATTATTTATAATAATAACAATAATAGATAATATGATGTTTACAATCGAAGAAGACATCTGAAGATTTTTCAGAAGTCATTTACAAATAAGTAAAGATCTTTTAACACACATTAACAGTAATATATGATCTTTGTTTTTTAATATTTATTGATATTGTGAAATATTCTCTGATCTTAAGGAGACAATCAATTTATTATAGTGAATCAATTTGACATTCGAAATTCTATTTTTTTTTATAGAAATTTATCATATTAAAATTACTGATTTGAAAACTATTTCAGTTAGTGATATATTTATTTTTCATTGAGACATCATAGAATTACATCGCAGAATTAGATGACCTCAGCGATTACTGATGAAGAATTTTATTATTCCATTAGCGATACCAGTACTAGATTTTGCCATATTCTCTGAATTTTTACCTTTGTGTTGAGTGTTCCAATGACGTGATCCTTCTCCTCGATATCATTCCTGAGGGCCTCTTCAAGGTGAGCTTTTGCCTGTTGCTCCAGCTGGCACTGCTCCTTCAGATCTGCAATCCTCCTTAGAGCTTTGTCCTGTGTCTCCACCAGGAGACTCTCCAATTTGCTTTTCACCCTTTCCATTTCCCTGTAGTGAGTTGCAAGGTCTGTGTACCTTCCTCTGTATTTGTGGTACTTAGTCTGAACCTTTCTGTAGGCACTGTAAACTTGCTCCTTGGTAACTCTCTCGAGGTTTGGCGGAATGTTATCGTCTGCTTCACTCGCTGACTGATCCATGTCTGATTGGAGATGATACGTACTGGGGGTGCCCTCGTAAATAGGAAAAAGGGAGGATGTGTCTCCACTCGTTACTGATGACACTGAGGAATGTCTTGAGAGTCCCAGAGAATTGGGGGACGTTAGATCAACACTCTGGAATCCCTGGTGGCTTGGGCTGTTTTTCGGTGTCTCATCTCCCTCCTCTGTCAAGGAGAAGTTGTCGTTCGAGACTGAGAGACTCTGGATGGAGGTGTTGGAAACTGATGGTGATACCACAGCCTGTGCCAATTGCTGCATACTAGCCTGCAATCTAGCCGGGGACTGTTTCATCTCCTCGGCAAGTTTATCCTTGAATTTTTTGAACATTTTCACGTCCTTTATCAAACAATACTTCCTCAATGATAGGAGATAGCAGCTTCCGTGTTGACGTGTTTGGAGTTTGAGACTCAATCACCACCTCCAACCTCTTTTTCCCCGTTGATTATAACACCGACCCAGGGACAATTAATGGAATTCTCATGAGATTATCATCCTTCAATTCACTGGATCTCTGGGAATCGGGGGTTTACGCTTTTTGGGGGCATCCAGCGGTATAATTACTATTTTTAATGAGGATTATTGAATTTTAGACGGGGCAAATTGTTGTATGATTGACGGCTGACGTCACACCTTCATCGGGTGTTGGAGATTTTTCAATGTCCAAGTGATGACAATAGGTGGAGACACTTTGGAAAATACCAAGTGATGTCATTGGTCGATGTCATCAAACAACAACGCCGGCAAGAACGCCAAATCTGAGCCCTCGAGTCCTCAAAAAATTTCCGAAAAACCAATTCCCAATGAATTGATCGAAGTAATATCACCAATAACAGATAAATAAAATGGTAAGTGATCATTACCACAATTCGAAAAACTTAGGATATGTCTAAAATCATAAATTTTTAATCTTCGAATTTTATAACCTCAATATGTGGACTTTAAGGCATCGAATGATGGAATTCCATCGCCAGCAGTACCAGGTTATCCTCCAGCAGCTCCTAGTATGCCTCCAGGGTATGGCCCACCGATGATGGGGACAGGACCATTCATTCCACCACCTGGAATGCCCCCAGGACCACCTGGAATGATGCCTCCTCAGTTTTCCATACCTCCACCTGGATTTGGATATCCTATGGCTGCTGGGGGTCCACCAGAGCCTGGAGTCATTGGTGAGTCTATGAAAATTATACAGAAAATACTGCAGTAATATGGAAACCCGGGATAAAATGGACGTCCATTTACTGGCTTAATGAAAATATTCACATTTTCGCCTCAAACCACATTTTTGCGATAGTCCCATTAAAATTCGTTTAATTAGGTCATCTCCAGCCTAATTATATTGGATGATCATCTTGAAGAATTCTTCAGTAGATGGGTCTTTGTTTTCTGATAATTGGAATAAAAACTCGATTGAAAAATTGAAAATTATTAAAAGAGATTTCACTTCAATCTGAACCTGAGCTTTTGAAAATTATAAGTATAAGAAATCGTGAGATTATATGGACACATGGGGTAAAATGGATGCTCATTGAAACTGAGAAGGAGATTTAAACCTAAAAACTTCGTAATTCAAAGTATTCATTCACATTTTCTCCTAAACTCGCGTACTACGGAGACATTTCTCCAACAGAAAATTAATTTCTTCAAAGATATTTCTTCAAAAAAATACTCAGTAGATGAATATTTGTTCGAAAAAACAGAAATACGAATTCAGTTAAAAACAAATAGTATATATTGAGAAAAACCTTTTCATCTCAATTGAATAGAACATCAGTTCGGGAATTTATAATAGAGCAGTGGTGGGTAATCTGAACGTGTTATTATTTAAATTATTGTAATAGAAATTAAGACAGCTGAAGGTCTTTCTATAATAACGATCTAAAATGATAAACGACTTGCTGAGAATCATTTAATTATCATAAAATTGAAACACAAATTCATGATTTTAAAAGGAAATATTTTCTTTTCATTGTTTGACGAAATAATAGATTTAGTATAAAAAACATGGGTGAGACGATTCAGAATTCCAAACATACTCAATGATGTCCATTATTATTAACAATTTAGTTTGCATTATTAAGAATTTTTTTATTTTTGAATAATCCCATTTTGTCTATCAATCGATTAATTTCTGAATACTTAATTTATGTGTTAATATTTGTTTAAATAAAGAAAAGTCTTGAAAATTCGGAATGGAATAATTCTTAATGGGTTTTATCGTTTTATCACAGACTATGGTATGTCTCTTTCTCTCTTTCTTTCTTTCTCTCTGGATATATCTAACTCTATAATTTCAAGTTGTCTGAATTCTCTGATAATTTTTCAGCGGCTCCACCACAGATAACAGCGCCAGCCCTACCAACCCTCCCGCCATCGGATCCCTCATCCCCCGTTCCAAATCCATCTCCCCACCCTCTGACAAACCCCTCGACACCAACACCGGCTCCCTCGACCTCTCCCACGGATAAAAAATCTGACTGGACAGAGCACAAAGCGCCGGATGGTCGTACCTACTACTACAACTCAACGACAAAGCAATCTCTCTGGGAAAAGCCCGACGAATTAAAAACTCCCTCCGAACTGCTGCTCTCCCAGTGCCCCTGGAAAGAGTATAAATCGGAAAACGGCAAAGTCTATTACCACAACGTAACCTCCAAGGAATCCCGTTGGACGATTCCTCCAGAGCTCGAGGAGTTGAAAAACCGTATCCTAGCTGAAGAGGCGGCAGCAGCAGCAGCTGTTGCTGTGGCAAGTGCCACCAATACCGGTGGTATATCTCAATTAATCCAGCACTCATCGCCGAATGTCGTGGGAACCCCCGAATCCACAAATTCCGGTAAATCCGCCATTGAGCAGGCGATGGCGGCAACATTAGCTGCTATTAATATTCCAACACCACCAGCAAAACCTGATGATGACAGCAACTCGGCGAAGGGTTCCGCCAATGGAAGCAGAACATCAACCCCAGAGCCAAAGGTCCAGTTTAAGGATAAAAAGGAAGCCATTGAGGCGTTCAAGGAGTTGTTGAAGGAACGCGATGTGCCGTCCAATGCCACTTGGGAGCAAGCTGTCAAGATGATATCCAGTGATCCAAGATATCCTTCAATGAAGAAGCTCAATGAGCGAAAGCAAGCGTTCAATGCTTACAAAACTCAGAAGCTCAAGGAGGAGAAGGAAACAGAGAGACTCAGGTTGAAAAAAGCCAAGGAGGATCTCGAGCAATTTCTTCTTAATCACGAGAGGATGACTAGCACAACAAAGTATTACAAGTGTGAGGAAATTTATGCTAATCTTGAGATATGGAAAGCTGTTGGGGACTCCGACAGGAGGGATATCTATGAAGATGTTATCTTCAACCTGGCTAAAAGGGAAAAGGAGGAGATGAAGCTCCTGAAGAAAAGGAATACCAAGAGGCTGGCCCAGGTTCTTGATACCATGACTGATGTCACGTATAGGACAACCTGGCAGGAGGCACAGTCTCTTCTGCTTCAGCACTCGGGTTTTGCTGAGGATGCTGACCTTCTGGAAATGGATAAAGAGGATGCTCTTCTTGTTTTTGAGAATCATATTAGACAGCTTGAGAAGGACGAGGAGGAGGAGAAGGAGCGGGAGAAGAAAAGGAGGAAGAGACAGGAGAGAAAGAACAGGGATGGATTCATATCGCTCCTTGATGAACTTCATGAACAGGGAAAATTAACGTCTATGTCACTGTGGGTTGAACTTTATCCAATGCTCAGTGCAGATCTCAGGTTTTCTGCTATGTTGGGACAGCCTGGATCCACTCCACTTGATCTCTTCAAGTTTTACGTTGAGGATTTGAAGTCTAGGTTCCATGATGAGAAGAAAATCATCAGGGAGATTCTCAAGGATAAAAACTTTGAGGTCCAGGTTAATACGACGTTTGAAGCTTTTGCCACTGTTGTTTGTGAGGATAGAAAATCGGCGACTCTTGACGCAGGCAATGTTAAGCTCACTTATAATTTACTGCTGGAGAAGGCTGAGGCCAGGGAAAAGGAGAGAGTCAAAGAGGAGACGAGGAAGTTTAAGAAGCTCGAGGGGGCTTTTAAGGGACTTTTGAAGAATATTGAGGTTGATTATCAGATGGACTGGGAAGAGGTCAGAGCTAAGCTTGAAGAGGAAGCCGACTTCAAGGCGATTACTTTGGAGAGTGAGAAAGTCCGCATTTTCAAGGAGTATCAGCATGATCTCGAGGAGAGTTGTGGACATCATCACATTAGGAGTAAAAAGAAGAAAGGGAAGAAAGGGAAGAGGAAGTCCAGGTCCAGGAGCCACAGTGTAAGTTTATTCTTATTTCTTTATCGAATCAATTCGGATCTGCATTGGGGCCGAGGGGCTTAATTTAATATTTCGAGATTTTAATAAATATGCAGTATTAGTGGTCCCGTATTTTATAGGGAAGATCGCTTAAGAAATTATTTTTATTGAATATCTGTTGTTTTTGTTACAGCCTGAGTCTGATGTCAGTGATAAGGGAAAGAAAAAAAGGCATAAGTCACGATCCCTCAGTCCCTTGAGTAAATCAGAGAGCTCAGAGTCCGAGAGTAAAAAGACTAAGAGAAAGAAGAGTAAGAAAAAGCGTGGCAGAAGTCATTCGGTAAATATTTATAATATTAATAATATTTATTCATTCACGAGAACTGGTTATCGAGTGTTTTTTTTTATCTTCTAGCGGTCGCATTCACGTTTACCATCATCTGAGGACTCTCCAGACAGGAAAAAGAAGGAGGAGAAACATCGTAGACCTTCTGGACACTCTGAAGGATCAATTCACGATAATGGAGAACACCATGAACTCTCGGAGGATGAATTAGAGAAGCAGAGAGCGCAGTTGTTGAGGGAACTGCAAATGCAGCAAGAGGAGAATTGAGGAAACATTTTCATTTCAGGAGATGAATTTACAGTAATGGCTCCAAGTAAATGTTGTACATAAAATTAATAAAGAGTTTTTTTTCTCTTTTTAACAGGAACGAGATGCTTGTGGAGTACATTTTTTTCAGTTACTACTCTTTTTGAGAATATACCTCAGCCAGGACGTGGGTTAAAGAAAATTTTCCACATTTTTATTTTATTATCTGAGGGATTTTCCGTTGAATGTTTTCTGCTTGACAATTTTTCACTGATTTAATTCGAACAAGACTTGGCTCAGAATCAACCCAATTCGAGTCAATTTTCATTTAGTGAAAAATGAGAAGGTTCTCCATCAAATATTGGATAATCAAACACGTTGTTAGTTGAGATTTGCAGAAGATCTTGAGCTGATTATTTGTGGTCTAATTATGACTTACTCTGTGAATGTAGTGATTTATATTGAGATAACACTGTGTCAATAATGAAAAAATGACGCAATCAAAAATGAAAAATTCCAAAATCAATCCTCGTTTTACCCAAAACCCAAAATATCTCGAATTTTCAAGATAAATGAATAAAAACTGACGTAAGGAGAAATTTACATGCCATTACCACCCCAGGAAATTGCAGTGATTTTTTAATAGTGTAAAATTAGAGAAAAATATCAGATGGAGATTTGGAGTAGCACGTGGGTAATGCGTCATGACTGCCGTTGTGAATGAAAAGGAGAAAAGGAGAAAGGAGTAAAAGAGAAAAAAATAAGAGATGCGATTGCCCATTGGCACCGGGCCACTCAGTCCCCGATGTACTCCGATGATGGCCGACGTGTTTTCCGTGACGAATCGTATCGGTCCACCCAATTCCTCCAATTCTTCCACACTCCACCTTCGAAAACATATCGTTCACGTCAAAAATCTTCCCAATCATCATTCCAGGGCTTCACCTCATCAGTAGATATACCCTAGTTATCTAAATTCATAAACACCAGGATGTTGAGCCTCTGCCGACAGGCGCTCGTCGCCAACAGTCAGAAGTGAGTAAAAACAATTCCAAATTATATTTTATTCCAAATTATATTTTATTCTAAATTATATTTTATTCCAAATTAAACCCTAAACAATTTATTCCATTTATGATCAAACTCTTCCAAATTATTCAATCTACATTTAACAATTTCTATAGTGCTCTGTAGTCCCTTTCTTCTCGAACCTTCTATTTACATTGCAACAAAATATATCTCGATATTTTTTTATCGTTTATTTGCAGTTTCATTCGTGTATTCCAGATTGAGGATTAAATTATCGTTATCTATTTTTTGGTAAAAAAGTATTGGCAGTGAAATTCGAGATTGTCTGATTCTCTTGGGGTGTTTGAAGGGCGTCAGGTGTACTCTAGACTAAAAGGGGAGGCACTATTTGGAATTTTCCATTGGAGCGTCTGTTGGAAGTTCATTTATCTTTCATGTATAATATTTTTGTTATTAATTCTTTTTTATATGACACCTGTTAATTATTTGGAAAGAGTGCTTTTTCGTGGATTTTGTCTAGATGATGAAAATTATCGTTTGTGCGAATTCAGTATTTTTTTAATTTCTGTATTTTTAAAGAGGTTTCTGGAGGTGGGGGAAAATGTTACGGATGATTTACGCACTCGTTCTAAATTTTTTGGAGGGCACAACCTTCAAAAATCGGTCACATGATTGCATCTATTTCTGTTGGTTTAGGTGATTTTTCGCTTTTTATCTTTGTAGTTTACATTTTTAATGTTGAATAATTTCAACGTTTCGGATAGTATGTCACGTAATGCCTATTCAAAGTCATAAGCGCCTTATTTACAATCATTTGATCATTAACAGATTCAATGTCAAATTGATACTTTTGATAAAAACCATCTTTTTAATTGTCTAAAGGCGTTATAAATTTAGTAAAAAAAATATAATCGAAGCACAACAAATTCGAAATTTAAAACCATTCGATGATGTCCATTATTATTGGCGATTTTCTTTGCATAATTTATGTCTTTTTAAAATTTTTCAAGAACCCCACTTGACAGTTTATCAATCGTATAATTTCCACATGCTTCATTGATTTGTTTATATTCATTGAAATATAAAAAAAAGTTAAAAATTAACAATGGAACAATTTTTAATGGATCGTAGAACAATCAATGAATTGCATTATTATTACAAAAAATTCCTCTTCTTAATTGCTAATTGATTCAAATAGTTTTGGTGAATGGATCAGCTGTTTATGAGAAGAAGGGAAAGGAAATGATCAAACTAAGAGTTCGATACTTTATTTATATTTGAAGAAATGGCAATTCCCGATAAGATGCACTCATTCACGGATTTACGAGAAACGATAACTTATCGCGTAGTAAAAGTGACCTTTACGGTGGGGTATCCCAATCTCCTCCCCTCTCCTCAAACCTCACAATCAATAGTAAATACATGACAAGTGTGTACCGATATCATCAGAATAAAAGAAAATAGTAAATATATAAAGAAAGCATACGAAAATCCAAACAAAATGTCGATTTTTAAATAAAAATTCTTTATGAAAAAATAGAACTAAACAATAAAAATTAAAGACTCCCAACAAAGTTCTTAATAATTATACTGAATATAGGAATAATAATCATATCATATAGAAAAGGACTTGGGCATCTTTTTTATTTCACATTTCGTCCTCAGTATCATAAATTTTCCTACATAATTTTTTTGTTTAAAAAGCTTTGAAAGAACTCTAGTATCTCCTCGAACCCCAAATATATCCCCTAAAATGGCCTCTGAAGTTTCAGAAAACTTAAACAGAAAACTTTGTCTTTCACTTTTCAGACTCGGAGCAAGATCTCTAGGTTCCATAATCACAACTCCACAACCACCGGACATTGCGCTAGCAAACGAGCCAGTGCTTACCTACAAGAAGAACTCACCGGAGCGTCAGGAGCTCGAAAAAACCCTCTCCCGTCTGTCCAATTCCCTAGAAGACGTTCCCATTGTAATCGGTGATGAGGAAATCCGAACGGATCGAGTGCAGTACCAACCGATGCCGCATAATCACTCGAAAAAAATCGCCAAGTACTATCACGCTACTCCGGACTTGATAAAACGCGCGATAAATGTCGCGACAAAAACGCAGCGCGAGTGGGAGCGAGTGGCGATCGACACTCGAATGAAAATTTGGTTGAAAGCAGCTGAGCTCATGTGCGGAAAGTATCGACAAGAGCTCAACGCCTCAACGATGCTTGGCCAGAGTAAAACCGTCATTCAAGCGGAGATAGACTCCGCAGCAGAACTCATCGACTTCTTCAAGATCCACTCATACTTCGTTAAAGACGCCCTCAAATACAAACCCATCTCTCCAAATCCTTCAGAAACTCTCAACTCCATGAGATACCGGGGAATGGACGGCTTCATCGCCGCTGTTTCTCCCTTTAATTTCACAGCAATCGGTGGCAATCTTGCATACACACCTGCACTGATGGGCAACGGCGTCCTCTGGAAGCCCTCCGACACCGCAATTTTGTCAAACTGGACGATCTTTAAAATTTGTCGTGAGGCTGGGGTTCCACCGGGTGTCGTGAACTTTGTTCCCGCACATGGTCCCGATTTCGGGAACACCATCACCGCATCTCCCTACCTTGCAGGCATCAATTTCACGGGATCGGTGCCGACATTCAACAGATTGTGGACGCAGGTGGGCCAGAACATCAGCGTCTACAAGAACTACCCAAAACTTGTGGGAGAATGCGGTGGGAAAAACTATCATTTTGTCCATCCGAGTGCGGATGTTCGGTCTGTCGTCACTGGAACAATTCGCAGTGCATTTGAATACAACGGGCAGAAGTGTTCTGCGTGTAGCAGAATGTATGTGCCGAGGTCACTCTGGGGAGATATCAAAAAAGGACTGATCGAGGAGAGGGAAAACTTGAAGGTCGGCGATGTCCAGGACTTCAGTGTCTTCACATCGGCGGTAATCGATGCCGCTGCCTTCAAACGCATCTCCGGATACATCGAACATGCGAAAAAATCTAATCAGCTGGAGATTATCGGGGGTGGGGGCTACGACGACTCGGTGGGGTACTTCGTCCAGCCCACGATCATCCAGACGAAGGATCCCAAGGATCGTATCATGACAGAGGAGATCTTTGGTCCCGTATTAGCAATTTATGTTTATGAGGATTCGAAGCTCGAGGACACGATGAAACTCGTGGAGAGTTCGACTCCATATGCTCTGACTGGCGCTATCTTCACGCAGGACGAGGAGTGGGCCAGGAAGGCTCTGGAGGAGTTTAAGTATACTGCTGGAAATTTTTATGTCAATGATAAGAGCACTGGGTCTGTTGTTGGGCAACAGCCATTCGGTGGAAGTCGCATGTCAGGAACCAATGATAAGGCTGGTGGACCACATTACGCCCTTCGTTGGGCTAGTCCGCAAAGTGTTAAAGAGACTTTTGT
>NW_011887790.1:16343-31191 GCF_000806365.1 Fopius arisanus | reverse complement strand
TCTATTATTTTTGAATGCGCAAATATTCAAATTTTTTTACTCCTTTACCATTGATTCAGACGTCTCGGAAGTAGAACGAATATTGAAATGCGAAGAAAACTTTGGACTAGGAATTATCAGCCAAGAAAGGCACAGAAATTCTTAAGAGTTGGTTCAGAAAATTTATCGTTCATAGAAACACTGCATCTGCTCGTACTGTTAAAATAATTTTTAAATAATCATTAGAAATCATTTGTCTCGTCATGTTCTCTGAGAATTTGCTTTATGCCACTCCTATGGGATTAATACATTTTTTAAGACATCTTTTCCATATTAATTTTTTTTTTTAGTAAAACTTTATAGATTGCGCAAAATTTTCTTAGTGTTTCAATAATTACTTTCTTCGTTCATTTTCTAGATTTCTTAATGGAACTACTATGAGTTTTGTGGTCATTGGAAGACTAGTCCATCATGATTATATATTGTTAGACCTGTAAACATATTTGCATTACGTTTTACATCTTTTTTCGAGCGAAGAAGCGGTCCAATGGTCTCCATTTTTGGGATAATAAGTTTTTATCTCCCAAAACTTAACAAAATGCAGGAAAACAGTCATGAGGTTCGTCTTCCAAAGTCGAATTTAGTAAAAGGTAATTCTGTTTTTTTTTAAGGCTCGGGTGGATTATCGAGAAAAGATAACTTACTCCGAAATTCGGATTCCTAATTACTTTGGCAATTAATAGTTTTTTTTAATAATTGTTAGCTAGCGTTCTAGCGGTTGTCAAGAACTAGGCCGCTAGCTAACAATTATCAGAAAAAACGATTAATTGACGGAGTAATTAGAAGTCCCAATTTCGGAGTAAATGATCTTTTCCAGACAGTCCATCCGGGCCTTAAATTAAAAAGATCTACGAAAATCTGATCATGTGAAATAATCGCAAATAACGGTTTTGTAATTTCTTTCTGTTTCATTTCTTCTTTTGGATAAACTTGGATAAACACATTTATACAAAAAAAAAGAAAACAATTAACTGTAACTTTAATATTATCATTTTATATTTAGTAGATTACAATCAGGCAGAAAAAATTGAGTAATTCTTCGTTAATTATTCATTTTTGGATCTATGAAATTTATGAGGAATGTATGAAACTTGTGAAATTGATAACTAATGATTAATTTCAAACGCATAGTAGTCTCTCAATGGACAATTTTGAATTGACTGATGATATTCGACTCTGTCATCACATTTCACATTAAAAAAATAGGGAATAAAATCTTTTTGAGGAGTAGGAAACCTTGATATGTAAAATGAATTGAAGGTTGAGTATTTTAAGATTGTTTGTCTGACATGTAAAATGATGTACAAATCAACAGTAATGATATATAAATGGAGTAATCATTATATTTTGAGGATATCGATAGGAAGTAATGAATCAGTGTGAAACATGAGAATCTCAGGTTTTTCATAATATCTATGTTAATTTATTTCGAATGTATTGTCGTAATTAAATTCATTACTATTGTCATGAAAAATTCTCCTTGATCATTCATTAACGAATAATTTTCTCAGTAATTTTTATGATTGTTTGTTCAGCTGATGGAACATTAAGAGAATGGGCGCCATGAAGGGGATCCCGAAGAATAACGTGAAAATCGTGTTGAATTTGACGACATTTTTCTCAGTGACAGGAGGAAAAACCTTGCAAAAATCATTTCCCATCAGACAATCATAAATCATCAAGACTTCAAAATACTCACTGGTGGTCCTTTGACGAGCTTCAATGGCCTTTCGTCGCAATAGTTCTCCGAATAATATCGAAATGAATTCCGGAAAACTAATCTCTTTAACATTTTTCCTGATATTATTTACACGTTTCTCGGTAAACAATTGATGACGGAAATTTATCACTCCATTGGTTTAGTTCCCTCTCAGTTTTAAAAATCAATTTGACAATTGAATGACTATTGCTCATCTGGTTTTTATGGAAAGATTTCGGGACTTTCCAAACTTGTTCGATTGTTTAAGGCCCGGATGGACTGTCTGAAAAGATAATTTATTCCAAAATCGGGACTTCTAATTACTCTGGCAATTAATCGTTTTTTTTTTTTCAATAATTGTTAGCTAGCGTTCTAGCGGTTACCAACGACTAGAACGCTAGCTAACAATTATCGGAAAAAACAATTAATTGACGGAGTAATTAGGAATCCCAATTTCGGAGTAAATTATCTTTCCGAGACACTCCATCCGGTCCTTAATTGTTTCCACGAAGAATTTCTGTCAAGGGATTGCTGTTGAATATTTTTTATTGATAAAAGTTTCTAGTTTTACTGTGGAATATTTTTATACAATTGATAAACAATCAATCCAATTTTCAAAGGAATTCAGTAAAATCGTGATTACTAATTGAATTCGTGTATGAATTCTCTTTATCCATGGGTTTTTGAATTCGCAAGGATTTTTTTTTGGGAAATAAAGGAACAACAAATTTTTTAATAAACGAAATCATTGCATTTATTCATACTTCATTACTCAAATTTGTTAATTGTTCCCTCCATTAGTACACTACATAGTCCATCAATTTTCATACATAATCGCTTGTCTTCTCGAGGTTCTTTGATAAATCTAACACTAATTATAAAATATTTACAAAAGAAAGTATCAACACCTTGGTACCTGCATTGATACCTGTCAATCAATTAATTATTACCGACGTGAAATGAAGAGAGAAAACACTCATTTCTTTTCTCCATTGACAATTGTGAATTGAGGGCAAATTTTTTTGAGTTTAAATAGTCACGAGTTACTGATATAAGAATCTGCAAAAAGTATTTTCAAAAATTGTGTGTGACAACAATTATGAGACGTTTGCTTTAAATATCTGAAATATAAATGAGTCGTACTTTTTGTCAACTTTTTCGATTGAAATTGTTGGCAAATTGGATTAATTAATATGAAAAAATTAATGAAAGGTCATTGGAAAATTGAATTAAAAGACTTTCAATAATCTTAAATATTGAAAACTCAGTAGTTTCCCTTCAATTCTCACAAAAGTGAAATGAAGATAGACAGCCCTCATTCTTCCTCTATTCTCCCGAATTACTCGACCTAATAAGTATCTAGTGTGATTTCCACCCCAACTCCCCCGAATCCTGTACATCCATTAAATTTACAACCAAGGATGCCAACTAGGATCCATTCTACATAAATTATCATGACTGTTCGCAGCAGCAACGAGTGTTCCAACTTTGCTATCAGTCCCATCAAAAGTCGCCAATGAATTAAGCCTCTGTACAATAGCATTGACAGCCCTCGTGACCATCGTAATCAGTAATTCCCCCTTCATATCAGGCACTTGCGTTGCGTTTTCAGGATCATCCTGCTTCTTATTGTGATCAGCAATTACCTCATCCCTGAGAATAGCCCTGAGAATCGTATGGACCTTGAACGATGGTTGAACAAGACACCTGGCAGTGGCAATGGCTGATGCTGTGAGAGGTCCAGAGACTCCAGTGCCAGTTAAGAACTCAAGAATATTGGGTGTTAGTCTGAAGGGTACAGGTCTGTTGGCATCGAGCTCTCCACTCGTATCATCAATATCAAACTTGAAATAAGCCACATTAATGAGTCCCGAGTCCTGATGCACATACATCATGTCAGGATTAAGTCTCGTCAGATGAAGGACATACTCAGCGAAACATGCGAGAGATAATTGGAGGGTAAACATTTTTCTGAAGGTCCAGTAGTCAGTGGCAGAGGGAAAAGTCTTGACAGCCCAGTCCCTGAGCATTGTCCTGGGTACCATACTGGTCTGCACCTCTTTAAGAATATCCCGAAGGACCTGATGGCTTGCCTGTGCTCCCCTTGCCTGAACAGCTGCTAGCCTCTCGTAATACCTAGCTATGGGGGCGTCATGCTCAATTCCCATCTTAGCACAACCCTTCTTATAGATGTCCAAGAGGGAAACTGACGCTGGATTATCCTCGACAAGTCTCATTTGGGGAGAAACTGCCACAACCCTTGGTACAGTGAAATGCAGGAATCTCCGCGAGGTCTCCTTCTGCTTCGCCAAGTAATGATTAAGCATCCTCAGCAATTGCAGGACCCTTTCCTCTCTTCTAGCATCCCCCAGGCCAGCATCATTTACAACTAGATAAGGATAGAGTCGTCCATTATGGCCCCTGATCCTCAATCTCCTGGCAGCTGTGTTGTGCCTCTGAACAACCTCCACCCTCGGCATAAATCTAGCTATTCTCACGTAATAATGCGAATGCTTGGGGAGTAAAAACTCCCCCGGTAACTCTACCTCAGCTGTTTTCAGACTGAAATTACTCAGGAACCTGCACTTCTCCTCGATGAGAAAAGATTTGGGCAATTGCTTTGTCTTTCCTTCCAGGATTTTAATCCACTTCTTCAGTTTGCTGATCAAATTATGGAGTAGTCTAGCTCCAGGCACGGTGAAATCGAAATCCGAGGTGAACTGGCCCTTCATCTTCTGGAAAACAGGATCCTGAACAGTGGCTTGTGCTCTCCTAGCGAGGCTCTCTGATGCAGCTGAGCCGAAAGTGTTGTTGACGTTTTGAGAAGATGATATGTTCTCGATGCCAATGCCAAAAGTTGATACGAGTTTTTTCACAAAATTGAGGGTATGGGGAGTGATGGTTGCCTCTGAGACGGCTCCTCTGTTCTCGAAGGCAATGGCATAGCACTTGGCAAGGCCCTGTCTAAGCTGTCTGAGTACTTCCTCGTACCACGTCTCCCTGAACCACACCATTTGGTCGACGATTCCCTCCAGAGACGACAGAATAGTCGGATGAATATCTCTCTGCATGTGCATGATCTTGGAGCACCTCCACATGGGTGGAGTTGCCCTGATGGGACCAGTCTCTGGTCCTGGCTGTACCCTTCCTTCCTCAGTCTTTCCAGCCAGCTCTGCACTCTTATACCTCTCCCTCTGCTCGATCTTCAGGGTAAGGTAGAGAGTTCTAATCGAGAAATAAACAGCTTGTGGAAACATCCTCCCAACTTGTGACAATAAATTGAGAATGACATTTCCTTCATTTCGGACTAGACACATGAGCAACTGCGGAATCCATGGAAGCCACTGAATCGGAGGAACTCCAACTGCATATTTATCGAGGGCCTCCATCAACGAGAATTTCTCGTCGTCGTACGTCAGTAACCAGAGCACCTTAGCCAAATACTTTCGAGACTTGGATTCATTCTGGTGTCTGCAGGCATGGAGGAAACAGGTGATTGCAGAGACACCGATGGATATTTGTCGGGCATCGCGAGTGAATATGTGCTCGAGGTAATCACCCCAGAGGGCCCACGCCTTCACCAACGTGTCGTGCATCTGCACAGCTGCTGAGAATGCTTTATTAGCATCATCTGATCTACCTATCTGTGACAGAAGCATTCCCTTGAGAGCGTAGAACTCTGCAGTCATCTCCTTGGTGAAGTACTTGAGATTGGTGGATTCGATTACCTCGAGACCGTCCTGCAGTTCATTTTTACCACTGACTGATGCCATCTGCAGATAACACTTGACCTGTTGTCGAATTTTCTGGAAGCAGTCGACGATGGGAACACTGGGAATCGTGTAGATTCTGGATAACGAGTCTAAACATACACCAGTCAGATTGTGCTTCCTGGCGATTTTTCCGAAATGGATGATCGCCTGGGCTGATGCATGCACCCCGAACATTGAGTGATTGGTTGTCTGATCCTGCTGGGCGTCGTAGTGCGATGATATGAAAGTGTAATGGTGCTGTCTCCACGTAAATATATCAGACCAGTGGCTCAGGTCATCAGCAATCACTGGTAAACGATTCCTCCAGGTTTTAACGATGGCCTTCATATCATGAAGGGATGATGATCTACCATGGATAAGTCCCTGGTGAATCTGCATAGCCTCCTGGAGCTCCATTATCTGTTGGGCTGCCTGAAGAAGAGGCAGATGAATATGGGAGACAATATGGGGAAGTCTCCTCCACTCTCTCATGCATAATCCCGATGCAAGCTCCACGTATCTCTCGACTGCATTGAGGTGTTGGTCCTCCGAGTGGCAAATAGCGAGAAAGCCACGGTAGAGATTCACTTTCCACGCCATCTCCTTGGGGCAGTTGTGCTCGACTTGTGCAAGTGCCTCCTTCATCAGTCCCCAATTTGGAATTCTCCAGGAACTCTCGAGAATGAGGAATGGATTTCTCTCAGCCTTTTTACTCCCGTACTCGAGAAGAAGATCCCACTGATTCAATTCCTTGGCGCATCGTATCCAGTGGTGCTCCCACAGAATAGCTTCTCGTTGTGTTTTGAATGGAGCTGGTGTTGTCACGTAATCTCCCTTGAATTTAGTCATGGCTAGATCATAAGCACTCTGCGCTTGCTCGAAGAATCCCTGTTGCTCCAGTGCTGTTGCCTGGAGTGTCTCTTTGTAATGGGCATGCTTCTGCCAGAGTCCTGCCCACATGTCTTCCTCACACAGCAATGAGTACATGTCTGATAATGAATCCAGGACTTCGGCGTGCGGACTGTTGTCAGGCTCGAAATCGTAGCAATCAGTTTCTCTTGATTTTCGGTTACTGCTACCCGAGCTATTTCCATCAAATGCCATCTGCTCGAGACTGAGAGTCATTCTGTGCCAGATATTGTGAGATCTACCCAGGTACTTCATGAGAGCTGGTCTCATTGGCACTGGGGGATCACAATGTGCCAGGGCCTCGACGAAAGTTGCTATCGCCGATGGGTGACAGTCCTTCTGGATCACGTGGGTTCCTGAACACACGAATGGCACTATTTCACCAATCAGAGTGTTGTGCTGGTGATCATCCAGGATTGACCACAACCTGGGGAATGTATCGAGCCAGACTCTTTCTGCAAGATTAGTATCCATGTGGCAGAGTTGAGCTGCAGAATTGAGGAGCTGCTCTGTCCTTATCTTTCTCGAGTGTTCGATAAAATCTGACTGTTTTGAAACGAGTTGAGTTAAAGTTCCTGTCTGCTCAGTGACGGTTTTAACGACATCCTCTGGGACAGCTCCACTCGAATCAACCGTCGACAGATCGAGATCGAAAATCTCATCTTTCTCTCTCATTATGCAGTCCTTCGAGTCCTTTGTCTCCGTTAGATCATTTGCGATGTCACTCTGGTCGTGAACTTCCTGGGGCTCTTCCTTCACGTTCGTGTACATCATGAAGCCCTTGAGGTCCTCAGAATCTGCCATATTGATTATGGAATTGACAGAAGGTAGCAGAGTGTCTTGATTCGATAATTGTATCTGAGTTGTCGAGGATGCTGTCACCAGGAGAAGCTCGATACACTGTTTTATCCAGTAATGGGGTCCCATGGCGTCCCAACTCTGACTGCAAACGATGTACAATAGTCTGTCATGGAGTCTTCTTCGCATCGAGCCATCAAAGACCTCGAAGAATTTGGCTCTGATGTGAGGTTGTATACACCTTAACCCACTTAGAAACGCTGGCTCCAGTTTTGATGTCAACTCAGAGGATTTAAGAGTTTCATCTCGATACACAAAGTTCACGAGCTCGAGGAACTGCCCATTGAGCTCCAAATCATCTGGGAATCTCTTCTCTACGTACTGCATCATCTTGACAAGGAGAATTGATTTCTCTCGAAGACTGGGAGCTTGATTCATAGCAATTGTGTTCTTATTCTTCATCCACTCTTCCAGCATTTTCGTAATTGCTTTCATCACCTTGATATCCTGTGTCTTTTCAATCAGTCCAACGAGAATAGCTCCAATGAATGATTTTCTCATTTCCACTCCCATCACCCCAACTCTACTCTTAACAAGATCCAAGCTAAGAATCAGAAGTTCACTTCCCACTGGATTTGACTCGGTTTGAGTCGAGTGCAGATGATCCTTCGCCATTTTCTGAAGAACTCGCATAAACGGTGTGATCAGTCGATCGATATAACTCTGATTATTGGTGCAGGCTGCTTTCAGCATCATGAGAGTGCCGAATAAAGTACTTGGAGCTGCTGATTGATTTTTCTCGTAAGCAGCAAGCCCATCGAATACAAATTTGCCAACAGTCGTGTAGAGGGTATCCAATTCTTCATGTTTGGAGGCAACATTTGCGGATGTGGGCTCTGTAGGAAATAATGTCATCAATCTAGACAACAATCCATGAACCAACCTGATGACTTTGGTATTAGCACTGGCAATGCAAGCACCAAGACCCCTCTGTAGTGGTTTAAAACTCGCTAGAATCTGTTCTCGTTTCATGACACCAAGAAGAAAAGTGACGAGCTCCAAAGCTGTACAGATGTTTCCATAATTCGGCTGAGTATTGTCAACACTGGCAAATACCTTGTCGAGCCAGGCAAGCTTGAGATCACAAGACTGTGGCCAGACATCTGGCTTCAGTGCCATTTTGAGGAGAGTAACGCATCTCCTGGATAACTGTTCACCAGGATTTCCCCCCTGTGCTGTAGCTGCAGCAGCATTAGCGGCAGTGGCATTGGCTGCTGTGGCAGTGCCTCCAGAAGCCGCTGCTGCAGCAGCTGCAACAGCAGCTGTAGTTGCAGCTGGAGTTGTCGTTGTGGTTCCATCATTGACCTGGCAGGCTAGCCTCAGCAAGAAGTTGAGAATTGCATCAGCATGGGCACGTTCAATAGGTTTTGTAGATCCAGGTTCAACTCGGGGCTGCACAGGGACACCTGGACTCATAGCAGGCCCCACAGTCTGCCTCTTTGACGAGAAATCATCGCCTGCTGGGGCTTGCCGTTTAATTCCACCTGTCGATGTTATTATTTCACCAGCAGCCTCTGCCTCGTCCTTTATCCTGTGTAATTCCCACTTGATGATTACCTCCGCCAGCTCCACGGCTAACCTTCGATGTTCAATGGTTGCTGTTGGACTGAAACCAAGTCTCTGGATGGAGTTCACCATGTGCTGGACCAGATGATGACGAACTGGATAGTAAACTTTATAGTGGCGAACCACCAACTGGAGAATATGGAAGAGCTGCTGCATGGAGTGTCCCTCCTCGACGATTATCTTCTTTGTCCAGTGTGTCAGCATTGTGTTGCCATCCTCCATTCTCACTGGCATTGCGGGTGTCAGAATTTCCAGGGCCTGACGCACAACACTTCTCGCTTCAACGGCGTGAGCTTTCAACAGGGAATGGAATACCTGAAGAACAATTCTCTTGTGAATGGCAAATTTGGCGATAATGTGGGAGAGCAGGAGGTGTCCATGGTAACGAGTTGCTGGATCTACGCAGTTCTTGCCAAGTAGACAAGGCCAGGCAAATGTCATCAGTCGCCTGAGCTTGTGTCCCTGACGTTTGTTGGTTGCATCGTGGATATGTTGACTGGCTTGCTCCACCAAAAGACATGAAAACTGAAGCAGCGAAATTCTCACACAATCAGCTGAACCGAATGGATTGTCAGAATCAATAATCTTGCTGATGAAGACTGACACGACGTTCTCAGGATTATCTTGATAAGGCATTGGTGCACTGCCCATCAACTTTACACTCTCACCTCGTTCGAAGCTGACAGCAAAGCACGGGATAATAATCAACTGTAGAACTTTAGCTTTTAGCTCTTGAGACATATTATTGGTGGGGAAGTACTCGACAAATCTGAAGAAAGCTGCTCGCTTCCACTCTACTGTGTACTCCTGAGCAACTGTTGTCTCCAGGAAATCTCGTAAGAACTGGAAGTCTGGGATGAATCGATCGCAATTAGCCCTGAGAAGTTGAAAGAGAAGATCGATGTCATTGGGATGATGGCCGAAGTAGTGGAGGAGGATTTTGACGATGAGTTTGGGCTCCTTCCAACGGGAAAAGTCGACGGAATCAATTTTCTTGTGGAGGGCTTGATATTCATCATTGCACCAGATCTGCTTCAATGCTCCGATGAGCTGTTCCTGATTGAAGAGCCATTGCTCATCGAACTTTATTAATACCGAGATTATTCTGATGGCCTGATGCTGTAATTCGCTCTTCTCTGCTTGAGTCAATGTTGAATTTGTTTGGGAGTGGGCTAGGAGCATCGTGATGAGACGACTCGTGTTATTGTGAAGAACATCCCTGAAGGGTTTACCCTCCTTGTGCTTTATCAGAAATTCCAAGTACCTCGACCACTGTTGATCTTTGATATTATTGTCATGCAAGTAGAGATTGAGGGTTTCAGTTGGATATCTCAGCAAGAATCTCATTAATGGGACTCTGAAAAGGCTCGAGGCCTCCACTAAAAGTGACTTTTCAGTTTGCAGAACTAGACGACAAAGAACATCAATGAATTTCGGAGTGGCTGCTGGGATCTGATGAAATATACCAATAATCGTGGCAATCTTTTGCTCATTCTCCCCTGATCTCGACACCCCCTTGTGGGCCTGTATCAGATTCTCCAAGAGTTTCTTGAGATGCTGAAGGAGCTGCTCACACAGAGTAATACTGAAAGTACTGGGAAACAATTGAGTCAAATACGAGAGTCTCTTAACACAATTCAGAGACAGATTTCTATGATCTCCCAGAGTTAAAAGCATTGGTCTCATGATCGAATGCACGTTCTCCATTTCAATCTGGAATCCAGCAATGAATTTCTTCATGCATTCAAATGCAGCCTCTTGTAATTCAGCGTTGGGCTTCTCCAGGGCTTTATACAGTACTCCAAAAATTTTATCACGACAGTTGACGATGTAATGACATGCTGCGAGTGCCCTTAGTGCAGATTTCCTTAGGGGAATGAGATTGGTCACTGATTTGTAACAAGGGAGTTTCTGTAGGGTCGTGTCTTCAGCCTCTGAAAGGGTCAGAAGCTCTTGGAAGAAGACCTTGTGCTCCATTATCTGCAGATCAATAGTAAATAGTCTCGGTGAGAGAGTTGTGCAGAAAGTATTTCCATCCATCAATCCGATTTGGGCATTGGCTGGCTGATGCCTCAGCAGATGTTTCTTCGGGGGAATCATATCAGCTAGCACCTCCTTGTGAGGTTCCATCACTTCGGTTACAGTCTTCTGTTGGATGTTAGCGAGAAGACGAAGGGAAGCCATCGCCTGTTCTCGAACAATGGTATGAGGAGAGGTTACCTGTCGTACCAACTCATGAGTCACTTCGTAAAGGCTCTTATTCTGAGCCTCAATGAGATCCTGAGACGTCGCATTGTCATCTGTCTCCATCATCTCCCTCTTGACAGTCCCTGAATTGACGCACACCTTGAGCATCTGCTCGAGATTAGCTTTGGCCATGTCGATGGCACCATTCGAGACTTCTCCTGTCAAATCCATCATCACGAACATGAGAGCCTTCAGAAACACGAATAGGTGATTTAGCACCCACTTTGTCGCCATGTGCTCAAAGAGAAATTTAATGGCGATACAGCCACCGAGTTTGGCGTACCAAGCTCGTTCATAACACAAGGAGCACATTTTCTCAGCTAAATATTCCATGAGGGGTAATTGACAGGCCCTCTCTTTGCTCCCCAGAATATTGGTGGCTGTTTCTAAAATCAGCACCAGAGCCAGATGCCCTGGTTTGCACAATTCTTTCTCTTCGTGTCCCATGATAACAGCCAATGCATCGATGAGGACTAGCGAATCGAGTCCCTGATTGCTAGATATCAGAGCTGCAGTTAGTCTTCCAGGTCTAGCTGTTTGGCAGAAGGGACCTGCCTGCTGAGCAATCGCAATCATCGTGTAATGCCTAACAAGTGAGACCATTGTCCCCAGAACAGACTGTCGTAATTCCTTTATCGCAGCTGCCACGAAGAGTCCTGTCAATGCTGTCTGCTGAACATTTCTCGTGACTACATCAGGGCACTTGTAGTAATGTCCCTGTTGATGAAGAATTTTACCCTCTTTGAAGCTAGGATGAGTGAAGAGTTTATAAAGAATCGATCTGTCATCGTCGAGCCTTAGAGATGCTGCGAGGTAACAATTGATCACTTCCCAGCACTGTCTTCTGTAGAATGGATCGGTCGTGTTGGATTTAAGAGCTGTGAATGCAGTCTCTATGACCTTCTCCACAGGAAAATCAATTGACAGTGTTTTGTTCTGTTGGTCCATAAAGTTAGCGACGATGGATGGAGAGTTTGTCTCTCTGTCATTGTAATCAAGCTTCTGGGGTTCGATCATCATCTTCCTGTTACCACCACCAAATTTTCCAAGGACTCTGAAAGCTACATGCGCTACTTGATCTGTGGGATTACGGAGGGTTCTCCAGAGGGCCTGCATCAAGTCTGCCCTGACCGGTTGTATGTGCTCATAAAGAAAATCAGGTTGCAGATTGTCGACACACAGCTCCAGGGTTCGGAGGCCCTGGGACACCAGTGTGTGACTCCCATTGAGAGCCGAAACCAGAGGATCCATCAGCATTGGTAAATAAGGAAGAAGTGATGACAATCTTACTGGAACAGTTAGGCACAATTCCACGAATAAATCCTTCATGTGTTGCTTGTGTAATCCTGACTGGAGTCTGTTGAGTCCCTCCAACAGATTTGGCAAGAGAGGCAGAAACTCCTGATAGAGAAGATCGTGGGAGCCCCCTCCAATTGATCTGAATAAGGCTCGGAGCAGTAGAAAGTAATTGTAAGGTTCCTTCGCACTCATTGCCAACTCCATCGATCTGTTTACTATCTGGTGGAGATGTGGCCTCAACATGTGCTCGTTCTCAGCTGGAAACAGGGAGACAGAACCAAAGACCAGTTTAAACAGTCTTAAGTACAAATTCGATCTTTCGACATTCGATCCCATGTCGTCCATTCTCTCCAGGAGATACTCTACTAGAACAGTAGCAAATATTGGGGAAGTGGTTGGATTAGCCAGGAACGAATTGCCCACGATTTGGAGAGCGCAGTTCTTTGAGATTCTCTCAACCATGTAGTCTATTGTCGTTGAAAAAATCTCCTGGAACGTCTGAGGATTCATCATGGAGAAGACTCCACTGAAATGCTCGAGAACCTCTTTCTCCTCTTTAGTTCGAACAGTTTGAGGCTGAACTGGTCTTCCAACTTGACCTGGAACGGAGGAACCCATCGTTGGGGGTCCTATGGTGTAGATATCGAGTGCCTGAAGCGCCCATTTGACTAATCTAATAAACACCAGTGTCTCTTTTGGTTGAAACTGCTTCGACTGAACGACATCTCCTGTCTTGCAGTTTGCGCAGCCCCAGGTAATAGTTTTAACACCGCAGACAAGAGTCTTCACGAGTGATCTGTAATCAGCGACGTTGTAATTATTAGATTGAGACTGGGGAAATCCGAATTTCGATTTAGTTTCTTTGTCGTCGGTCTCGATGACAGGTTTAACGTCTTCAGTCTTCGCGTCACTGGGTCCAGGAGGAGTCTGGGCTGGTCCTCTGGTTTTATTCAAGAGTACTGGCATCTGGAGTTTAGTTATTGTCTTGAACTTAAGCACAAAAACCTCAAGCATTCGCATGAGAAGTTCTCTGCCCTGGGTGGAGCTCTCTGCGTCACTTCTCTGACGGATGCACTCGACCAAGTTGAGAAGGAGTTTGCAGGACATTGTTTGGATTGTCGTGGGGAGACTCTGATCGTGAACATTTTTGCTGAAGAGGTGGACAGCTCGAGCTAGATCACTCAAGGGGAGAAGTTGTCTGACGTGATGGACAAGATCTGCCAGAGTGGAGTAGGCCAAAGGTCTGAGGGACTCGTGGGTTGTCCAGCCATTGCCCAGAAGGACTTGTTCATCGAAGAGTCGTTCCATGTGGGGCACAAACTTTGTTCTGAGATCTGTTGCTAGAATATGACGTGCTGCGATGAGCAATTCCTTTCTGAGATGAGCAACTTCCATGGGACACAGTGTCAGCAGTCCCAGCATTCCTTTTACCATCATCTGACTGTGTTGGGAGACAACTTCCTGGTAAATTCTTATTATGTAAGCAAGAAAGCTCAGGGTCTTGATTTGCGCACCCATAAAATCAACGAAGACCTCTTTGTTGAAACCTGGTGATGACCGGTGCTGGGGGGAGGGCTGAAGAGTAATAGTCGTCATTATGAGAGGGATGAAGTCCGCTACATCTTGATGAACGTTTTGCTTGTATATTTGGTACATCAGGACGACGATTATTGGAAGTTCCTGCAAGACTTTCAAGGATAGAACTGCCTTTGGGATTAAGTTGTATGTTACAACTGTACCGTCTGCTGCTTTCTTCTCGCTTTGAATAGCTGTTATTGTAAAGGTCTCCTTGAGCAGGGACTCGATGTTTATTTCTGCAAGATCTTCTACAGAGAGGGGCGGCCGAGGCTCGAATATCTTCGGGAGATTCTTCGGGAGCTCTGAGTAGATTGATTTGACGAACTGCAGGAAGTGCTGAATCTCTGGGTTAAAAGGTGGTCTGTACTGCTTGTGCAATTCGATGATGATTCTCAAACAGACGAGAATGTTCTCCTCATTTTCAGTCTCAAGTAGTTTGAGCATAAGGCTGAGAATTTGTTTGACGTAAGGACGGAGATAATCGTTGGTGGGAAGCCGATGGATCATCTCGAGGATGAGCTTCCTAACTTGCTGGATATTGTACTCTGATATGAAGTGGGGCTCTCCTTCCTGAAGAATCTTCAAGAATATCTTCATCAGGTGATCTAGAAAGGCTGGATATTGCGTTGCACACATTATCACTTCGAAGTTCTCGGATAATTCCTGTGCAGCTTTGAGTTTCAATTCGTCCTTTGATCCTGGATCCGCCAGCATCGTCACGTACGATCTGTACGTGTTCATCTGTGTCAGGGGATCTGGTGGTGCCATTTTTCACAACTCTCGTTATTCCGTATTCAATTTTTTCTCTTTTCATCTGAAATTTAAAGTCATCGTGAGTCATCCGTTATCGCGATATATTATATACTATTCTTATATTTATATTGAATTATTTACAACAATT
>NW_011887790.1:12635-13983 GCF_000806365.1 Fopius arisanus | reverse complement strand
AATTAGAAGTCCCAATTTTGGAGTAAATTATCTTTTCCAGACAGTCCATCCGGGCCTTAATGAAAATGCGTGTGAAGGTTGAAATGAATATCATTATATATATTCCATTACAATTAGACATTTAAAATCAGTATTCCCAGGAGGAGATGTCAGCTTGTTTCATCGCTATAAATTGCAAGTGCAATTAAAAAAAAAGAAATGAACTTTCTTTTCTTCAGGTATTCCTGGGTCAGAAATACGGTTATCGTCCAATTCCAACATACGTTCTGAGCTCGGAGTTAGAGATGCTCCGAGCCGACCTTGAAACCCAAGGTATGGAGGTTGAAGTGCTGGACACCTGGTACAAAAAGGACAGCAACGCTGTACCACCGACAAGTGTCTTGCAGCCAATTTCCTCGATTCTCAAGAATTTCAACAACAAGCGAATTCCAAAGCTGCAGGCAGAAGACCAAGCGATCTGGTGGGACACAATGCTGAAGATGCAGAAGCTATTCCGAAAAGGTGCTCAGTCCCTCTTCAACGCTGGTAAATTTGACAAAGACACGATGCACAACTACTTCATGTCTGTCACCGAGCGAGAAGTTATAAACGGCATCCTAAACGTCAAGAACACGAAGAACCACTGTTTGGCATACGTCAGATACATAAACAATATCAATCTCCAGAATTTGCGGAAGGCAGGTCTCTTCCTGGACATTGCTAACAGGAGTTTAGACAACGAGGCAGCAAGATTGCTGGCTGATCTTCGAGACGAGAGGCTCCCCAACAAGATTGAGAGTGGAAATCTTCAGCGATATACAGTAGAATGGATCGGACGCGAGGGACTGGACCCTGAGACCCACGGTGAATACCTCCAGCACTTCATCACCCACTTCTACAGGAACATGGTGAAGCTAGTGGATAGAGCAATGAGAAAAGAGGACAGCTCAGCTCAGGGTCAAATAATCACAGAGCTGCTGCAGCATCTGCACGCGTGCAACAACTCAGTGAAAGTCTTCTACGGGCGTGAAGACTCCCTGGAGAAGATCAAAACGTACATGCTGGGGGAAAGTGAAAAGCCATTGGTGCTTTATGGTGAAGGGGGTTGCGGAAAGACTTCGCTCTTAGCAAAAAGCGCTGGTCTCAGTAATTCAAACAATTGGCTGTCAGGAAAGAAACCGATCAGTGTCATCAGGTACCTGGGGACAACACCCGACAGCAGCGCACTCACTCCCACTCTGATCTCCATTTGCCAACAAATATCTTACAACTTTATGCTTCCTTTCGATGAAATCCCGGACGATCTGGTGCCCCTGACAGCGCACTTCAAACATCTTCTCACTCTTGCCACCTCTCATCAACCGATTCT
>NW_011887790.1:8629-10130 GCF_000806365.1 Fopius arisanus | reverse complement strand
TCGCCTGGTATTCTGGACGGGAAGCCTAGAAGACCCAGTCATGCAGCTCAACACATATCTCTCATCACGACCTCTTGAGTCTCTAAAGTTTCGATCAGCGATGGCACTCACCAACGACAAGCGAACTCTATACGCTTGCAGCTCCGACGACGACTTCAGAGTAACAAAATTTACAATCTCCGAGGATGAATCACGTTGGGAAAGACAATGTGACATGGGGAGGGCTTATAATGACGAGACAGAGTACCTCCTGCAGTTGAAAATAGATAGACACGAGGAGACACTCCTGGCGACAACAGGAAATGGCTTTGTCGTATGGTTTTTGGATAACGCGTCGAAACCAGCTGTTCTCTCATTACCCAATGGCGTCAGGAATATCAACACCAGAATGCTATCGTCCAACTCGATAATGGTGAGTGGCACGAAGAATTATGCAGTGGCGGGTGTCAGGAAGAATCTCTATGTCTGGTGCTTGGAGACGTCTAATCTCGTAAAAATTCTGGACGCTCATTTTGCGAGGATCATCCAACTGGAGGCACTCACCATCGGCAACTGGAATAGCGTTATCACCTCTAGTATCGACAGAAGTGTTAAAGTATGGAACATCGACAACATCTTCGAGCAGGTTCATGTTATCGATCGACACGAGTTGCAGATTGATTCCATTTGTCTCGCCGAGGATTGCAGTCTAGCTGTGACTGTCACCAGGAGTTGCGTTGGAGTGTGGGACGTGCAGTCGGGAAAACTAGTGTCAAAACTAGCTGATAGTCCACTCGGGGCGATAGTAACCCACGCATCGATAACTCACGATGGAAAATTCATTGTTTCGACGGAATCTGGAAATCTGTTGATTTGGAATAGAATAACAGAACAGGTGCTGTTTAAAGAGGAACAGCCGGGTATCAGACAGCTGACACTCCTCCAGGACTCCACCAAGTGTCTTGCTGTGTCGAGACCCTCTAATCCCATTGGGGTGGAGTGCATGAAGACAACAGCAACGCTGGTGATGAGAAGTGTTCCTGATGGACGCACTCTGTTCTCGGTGGAGTACCCAGTTAGGAGTCACACGGGGATGCCCTTCAGGAAAGTAGTGCTCACGTCTGATGGAGCTTTCCTAGCTGTGCCTGCCGCCGAGAAACTTTCCAGGGACTTTGTCATTATTTATAACGCCAAGATCGGGGCTCTTATCAGCAAAATTCCAATCAAACTACCTGGGTTTAAGGATATTCTCAGTCTTGTTCCCATGCCTAATAAAGGGCAATGGGTCGGGATCATTGGAAGTGATAAAGGGAGCATCATTGATATAAATAAGAAGAAAATCATCAGGTCCATTCCAAGGTGGAGTGGCAATATCAGCAAAGATGGAAAGTACACGCTGTATGCTCCCAGCAGGTTTGTTATTCAGGGTGAAGACGGGTTTTCCGAAGAATACGAGAAGAATTTGCAGCTTTTTAAAAATTTTCAGTGTTGCACGCAATTTAACGATTAATTAACACTAAAA
>NW_011887790.1:0-6144 GCF_000806365.1 Fopius arisanus | reverse complement strand
GATTTTGACAAAAATTTTTCCATCTCCCTGAGTTTCGGGGATAAATTCAGAAAATTCTCTGAAGAGTCCTCTTTACCTTACCTCCGTACTTACCAATTTATTGCAAAGAACTTAGACTAATGCTGTGCATACTTCAATACTTTACACTTACAATACTGATTTGGATACTAAACGCTGAAATATTTTCAATACTTAGGACCTGTCTCAATTTTGAATACCCAAATACTCCGGTATTTAGGAAGAGATACATTAAAAATCGTTCCATCTTTAATTCTTAACAATTTTCCATATTTAAACGAATATAAATCGATCAATTATATATTCGCCAATTAGTCGATTACTAGACTCTCAAGTGATGTTCTTGAAATCCTTGAAAATGAAAAAAAGTAAACAATGCAAAGAATTGTTAATAACAGTATACATTATTGAATGGGCTTGAAATTCTAGTTGACTTTTTATCTTTATTTGGACATAGCAAAATATTAACAATTAAAGAGGGAAAATTTTTTAATGGGTATTCATTCTACCCCAGCATCCCCTAAATAATCTGCTAAAAATTTCATGAAAAGCATCGGAAATTATATATATATATATATATATTTAACGGAATCCCCGGAAAAATCTGTTATATATCAACTGAATTTAGTAAGTTTTAAAGATTTGAAAAGAATATGAAGGGTTCTTTTTCGTCTTCTATACTTTATTCGTTTTTTTCTGTGGAAATGAGGGATGAAGGGGCAAATAAAATGTTTTTAGTGGAAGAAGAAAATGGAGAAACAGAAGGCTGCTATCAAGTTCAAAGCAGCTGCGAGGATAGCCAGAGTCACTCACGATCTCACCATGGCCGTACGAAATGCCAACTCCCTCGGAGAAACTGCTGACGAGAGCGAGGAAGACGACGAAAATTAAACTCCAAGTTACAACGAAAATATTTGAAATAGTTTTCTAAAAGTATTGCTATCGAAAAATGACAGAACACTTCATCTAGTTTCAATGTTCTAGATTCTAGAACTTTTTGTCTTCTCGTAGAATTGATTTTTACAGAGATGCTGCAATGATCGAAAGAACAGAAATTCCAGAATATTAAACAAATGAAAACATGAATTAATGGAATGAATAATAATAAATATTAATAACAATGCGTTTAATACAGCAGGATAATAAAAATGTGTTTTTGGAATTTATGGAATTTATATTACATTTATTTGTGTCTTTTCTCTGTATTTTCTTGTTTTTGCTCTCGATTTTTCACTCGATTCTTGTATTTCAATGGGCATATGAGTGCAGAACTGAATTTTCTCCATTTTTTAAATCGCAAGATATTTGTTAAACAATAAATAATTCAGTAGTGGAGGGATAAAACGTGGAAAAACTCAAAATTCGACTTTCAATATTTTGTTAAATCTCCAAATATCTCGGAAATGAGTGGATTTATTAAAAAAAAAGTGTGTGAACACTTTTCTCCTTTTTCGTAGAGATAATGCACATTTTTCCCTCCCCTTCTGAATAATTTTTCATGATCCAGTAAATACAAAACTCATGCTGCACGTAAAACACATTATTTTAGTCATTCAATCCTCAAAATTAAATACTCAGTCCTCACTCTGGGGCCTCATTACTCCCATTGTGGTCTTTTTTTCTCATATTTTTAATTTTTTTCTCCTCCATTGAGTGAAACCCCCTCCCCCCATTTATCTAATTCATCAATCGAGTCAGTAAATTTGTCGCGGAATTTGACAAAAAAAAAAAAAATTGCGCCACAGAACGACCCTCTCTCCATTATTTTATCTATCTCTATTTTTTTGTTGAGTTTTTCTTCGAATGGATATTTTTTCTTAGGACTTTTGTTATATCTATTGCGTGCTGCTTCCCTTGGTCGCTTCTCGCTGCTGTATCTCAGCCGTGGCTTGATCCTTCATGTGTTTTTCAACCTTTAAATATTATTCATCGATTATTATTCAATGCATTTTATCAAATAAAAAACAAATCCTAAAGAAAACGGGAGATTGTCGATAAATAGATTGATTGAGATATTCGTTAATTGGAATTCGCTTGGTCGATTAATTGTTTTACAGAAAAATAAAGCAATAAATAAAAATAACGAGATATATATAATATATATATAATATAATAATAACTTCGAGAGACTTGATTCAGGATTAAAAAATCTTAAGTGATTACTCGAATATTTCAAGATGAAATTTAAAAAAACATCTTCGTTCAAATGCAAATTGATGAATAAATTATGAAAAAGTAATGAGGTACTCACAATTTTTCTGACATGTAAATATGATTTGGACTCAGCATTGCCATGGACATTATCAACTTTGTAAGGTGGTACAATGGTAACATCCTCCCAAACAACGATATTCTGTCCCGACCACGTTATGGCCTGTATGGTTTTAGCAATGGCAATAAATAATTTCTGCCCTTCAGGCGATACTCCGGCCTGCAGAGCCTTCACCATACGTTTTTTCTCCTCAATCTGATTACGCACACGTGTATTTAGCCTTTGTAGATTAAGACTCTGTGGTGGTTCATTCAGCGTCGGCGATACTTCACGTTTAACTTGTACATCTGATACAAGTGATAAATTAACTATATGTACATCATTCAATGATGACCGATTTGATGATGACGGGCATTCTGTTTATTAAAGCTTCAATTAAGGAAAACAAAGAGATATCAAAAATAATCAATAATCACCAATAAAAATTCATTTTCACTTCCCAAAATCTGTTCTCTCAAGAAATTCAGTTGAAGATTTTTCATCTCATAAACCCATTCGCTTTTTTTTCGTCTTGTATTTGTCGTAAAAATTTTTCTATTGGTTATAAAATGTTTATTAAAAAAGAAAAATATATCTTTGCCAAATATTCATTTGCTTAACAGAAGTACTGAGTCTTTCAACACTGTATTTCTGCCCTCGAATTATTTTCTGAAATTTCCCACTAGGTTACACTCATAACAACTGAATTCTTTTAGAAAATCATTATGTTAATTATGGCCTGAAATGTACACTTTTTATCTTTAGCATTACTAAGAAATGCGTTTAAGTTGAAAAATGCAGTGTTTCAAGGAAATAGAAAATTTAAGGTAAATGGGTAATCATTAGATTCATTCGGGAATATATATGCAAAATGATCATCGTTTGGAGCAATATGATTCATAATTAAAAGCTACTCAGAAGTGTCTGCCGTGAGAAAAATGTGATTTCCAGACATTGCTTCACTTGAGACAATTATTTATGTTTAAAAATCGTATTATTCTAATTGAATGGTTCCTAAAGAATATTCATTGGGTTTTAATTATTAGTTATTAATTGGGTTTTTATAAAGAATGGTTATTTTGCATATCTTCTCTAATAGCTCTTCAGTATGATTAGAGAAGACAGATTTTTCAGAAATATATATTTGCTGGAGCTCAGAATTTTGATGAATTGCTTGATCTCAACAGTTAACAGGAGAATTCTTCAATTTTTTCAATAATTTATTCGAATCTAAAGAAAAATTCTTACAAGTGACTGGAGGACACCAATATGGGATTAAAATGCTAAGTAATCTCTCACGTGAATGAATATTTAAGAAAAATAATTCTTCCCTCAGTGAACTAATTATCCGCCTAAAAAAACCCAATATTTATATAAAACCAAAAAATGCTCCCAAACAAATCGATTAAAAAACCGAATACAACAAATAGATTTAACATAAATAAATAAAGTTCTCGATAGTAGACACCATTTCAAGGGAGATTCCGTGCCTTATTCTGGATTGGAGAATACCAAGTTTGACTCCCTGCCCCGAGACTTTCAAAAATGCAAAGAAAACAAAAAAATGGAAAGAGTTTTGTGATGAAATGACTTTGAAGTGTTGCTGAGCAATTCAGCCAGTCTGCAGCACTG
The DNA here is from genome assembly GCF_000806365.1 of Fopius arisanus. Classification (NCBI taxonomy): domain Eukaryota; kingdom Metazoa; phylum Arthropoda; class Insecta; order Hymenoptera; family Braconidae; genus Fopius; species Fopius arisanus. The sequence continues at coordinate 2,243 of NW_011887790.1, read as the reverse complement.
TTTCCCCCCGCAAAACTAACCTTGCAGCCACAATAACAATCAGACCCCGAGGGTTTCCAAGGGCTCCACACAATGGAAAAACCATATATGAGAGCCCGAGGCCTTTCCAGACAACTCTAACAATCCCATCAGAGGAATAGTATTGAAAAATGGGATTTATTTACTTGACTGAGTGAACTGTGGTTGGGAGCAAGAGCCAGGGGGCAATATGGGCCTAGATGTCTCCCTGAAGATGATGCAAGTTGATTTATACGATGAAAAAGGATACTCAGTATGAGCATTTTGGTTTGAGGATCAAATGCCAACACCTCTCCCTCAATTTCTTTGTGATAACACGTTTTACATGCCACCGTACTCCCAATGCTAAACCAGTCGCTGACGCCGGCCATTTTTCACTAAACCTACTATTGCACCCTCTGTTGCACCAACGCTTCCACACACCTTTAGCCAATTGTTGGAATAATAATAATAATACGGTTTAATGGCATCTACAGAGATTATAGGGGAGATCGGCAGCGCTTATGGCTAAGGTTCAGCAGCAAATTACCCGAGCGGCGGTTGCGGAACTAAATCAGAGGCAGTACCCGTGAATAAGGCAGGGCACGAGGCCGAAGTGAAAAATTCGAAATTTTTGAAAAAGTATCAGGGTAACATGAACATCGAGGAGATATTCACTGAAAGTGAAAAATTAGAAATTTTTGAAAAAGTATCAGCGTAACATGACCATCGAGGAGGTATTCACTGAAATTGAAAAATTCGAAATTTTTGAAAAGTATCAGGATAATATGAACATCGAGGAGGTATTCACTGAAATTGAAAAATTGGAAATTTTTGAAAAAGTACCAGGATAACATGAACATCGAGGAGGTATTCACTGAAATTGAAAAATTAGAAATTTTTGAAAAAGTATCAGGATAACATGAACATCGAGGAGGTATTCACTGAAAGTGAAAAATTCGAAATTTTTGAAAAAGTATCAGGGTGACATGACCATCGAGGAGGTATTCACTGAAATTGAAAAATTCGAAATTTTTGAAAAAGTATCAGGATAACATGACCATCGAGGAGGTATTCACTGAAATTGAAAAATTCGAAATTTTCGAAAAAGTATCAGGGGAATATGAAAATCGAGAAGATATTCAGTTTTTAAACGATATTTCCATTAATTAGCCATTTACAAAAACAAAATTGAAATTATTTTTATAAAAAAAAAAAAGAATGTTAGCTGGGAATCAAACCCTAGCCGTCCGTGTACCAGCCGTGCACGTTGCCCATTAGACAACGCACTCATTGTAATAGTATATTATGCAACACGTGCGTAATATATTTTTTTACTCGTGGGAGGTTTGTAACACGAGCCGAAGGCGAGTTTTACAATCCCACGAGTCGAAAAATATATTACGCACGCGGTTCATACAAAATTTTATGTCATTGCGCACGGAATGCGCGATTTAACCGAGCGAAGCGAGGTTAGAATCGCCTGATTACGGGCACCGATGGCATAAAAATGTAATTTCATTAGTAGTATATCTTCAGTGTAGAATAACCTTTTCCATTTGAGATTCCACAAGATGTGGCTTCCCTCTTCCGCTCGTTCTACAGTCGGCTAAATTTCAGTTAAACAAATAAACAACAAAAAGCATTCATACCCCAGCAAATAAAACTTACCCCGTCGAGCAGAAACCCCCGTTGCGTGTGACGCCCTCACTCTTTTGGGGTGCAGTACTACGATGCCGCTGGGGTCACTCTCCTCTCACACAATCCTCTCTGGTTGCAACCCATTTCTCAAAAATTAAATTTTTAATTCGCTTCATCACCCCGTTATGCACCGATTAATAATTTGGTTTTTTCAAAATATTCGGTTTACCCTAAAAAATAATTGAATTGGAAATTTGACTCCTATGGTGATGTTACATGGCCACTCAAACCAAATTGAATAATTTTTTTTTGCCTTATTCGAAATTGAACAGGGGGTAGTAAATTTTTTGATGAAGTTCTACCTGAACTTCCATAACTGGACATGAGCACAATTTTCTCTTAATTTTTACTAGCGCCGCCCCGGCCGCTCCACGGCCGGGACGTTGATGCACTTCTCCATGTCAATTCTCATGGAACTGCTCGTGTGGATTCACCCTGATGAATAAATGCACAGTGCCCCATGAGCATTGCGCCATGACACTTGTGGTGGGCGCCATGACAGTGCTCTGCTTTTTTTAATAGGAAACATTTCCATGCTCCCCTGA
>NW_011887789.1:911806-952769 GCF_000806365.1 Fopius arisanus | reverse complement strand
TAGTTCACGCTTATTATGACTCGCGGGGGCCTCCGTAACTCAGATCCATTCACCTTTCCCTGGAATTTTCATTATTGCGTGAATGGTGAATTTTTTTTTGGAAATTTTCCAATTGCCATTTGATGAAAAAGTGAAAAAATTAAAAATCACGCCCCGAGGGCTAACTCACCCTTATTATGAATTGCCGGTCGCTCTGTAACTATACCTCCCTGTATCATACTTCAGACATCTTCATTGCGTGTGGCGCCATCCCTCTCTTGGGGTGCAGTATTACGATGCCGTTGGGGTTCCCCAGAACTGAGCCTCTACTTTAGTCAATCGTCTTTGATTGAGCCTATATTTACGTCAACCTTTTTGGAATAGCTCCCCGATTGCGGTGGCTACAGAATTAAGCCCAGAACTCGTCTCAGTAAGTAAAACAGGACGCGAGTTCGGATTGACTATATTTATATATAGTATATTTAGTCAATCCTCTTTGGTAATTCCTATCAAGCATTAGGTTTAAGTACTCAACCAAATCAATCTCTCTTCATATATTCCTCCCAACAATTCAGATTAGCACATATATTTCTCATGTTTTTATTTATCTTTGGAAACTTACGGTTTAATCATCATTCGAGCAATTACCACCAGACTCCGGCTTTCAGTCTGGTTATTTCAACGATTTCTAGGTTAAAACCAATCTTTCAAATTATATACACAATCGAAGTATTGAAACATCACTGCAAACTCATTGTTTTGCTAATTGGATGCTTTTGTTGGATTTCACAGAGAATTGTTAAAGATTGAAACATGATCACATTGAGAGGAAAGTTAAAGAAAGACACGGATGTTGAAAATACTAAGGCACGGGACATTAACACGCGAATCTCAGTTAGAGATAAACTTCTTGTGAAGGAGGTAATTTTATTTACAAAATTTCTTCACCTTCTTCTGCTAATAAACTATTTATGTAATTTTATTATATTATCTCGTGTTATATCAAGGTGCAGGAGATGGAACAAACATTACCCAACACCTGCCAAGTGAGTTTTGATAACCCCGACCGATTGCACCAATTCAATCTGGCCATTGCTCCTGATGAAGGCTACTGGCTGGGGGGTACATTCTTATTTCATATTTCTATTCCTGAGGAGTATAACATGACAGTACGTATGATCTTATCCTTCCTATAATCTTCATATCATACAGTATAAATTCAGAAAAGTCAAACCCAAAACTTTTCCATTGTATATTTAATTGATTATTCCATTGAATTGATTTTTTTTTCTAGTAAATTATCGATTCTTCAAAATTTTTCATTCTTTTGCTAATGTTTTTATTATTTTCCATCAGCCACCGAAAGTCAAGTGCATAACAAAATTATGGCATCCCAATATTAACGAAGACGGTGATGTCTGTTTATCCATCCTGAGGCAGAGCAGTCTCGATGGAATGGGTTGGGCACCCACTCGAAAACTCAAAGACGTGGTTTGGGGAATTAATTCATTATTCACTGTAAGTCATTCAAGTATTAACATATATATCTGAATTTATAGGAAATTTCAAGTGTTCTTTCTTATTTTATTCTGCGAAATATAAAAAGAGATGACGTTAACAACTTGGCTATCTCTCTTTAATTTAGTAATAGTCCTAGAACAGAGGTGGGCAACCTTAGGTAGGCTCGGAGCTGTAACCATAAAATTATTAAGATTCCAATTGTAAGGGACCTAACGTGATTACAAGGGTTGTCGTATATTTGTGTGGTAAGGTACCATCGAGCGATGGCGCACGCACGTGATCGAAATGTGAGGGCAAAATGGTTTGAATTTTTATGCACGTGTTTGGACATTTTCTGTTTCATAAAAAAAAATGGAATTAAAAGATGATGATTTAGATTCAATATTCATAAGTGTAAATGAATGTGGAATGCTCAAGAACTTGAGAAAGTAATATTTCATCGTCAATTAAAGATTGTGAGAAATTTGTTCATTAAAATTTGGCATCGAGAGCGGCAAATATAGAAATGAAAAATTTGAAAGTGTATGTCAATTCAGGTCTATTAACAACATGGTAATATTTAATAATTGTTTCCCAAACAATATTTCAATTATAATTTCAAAATTACTTCAAGAAATCTATGAAAGGTACAAAGTCCTCTTTTATAAAGATGAATAAACGTAACCAATAACCAATCAGAAGGATAATAACAAAAAAAAAAACAATAATTGAAAAAATATTTCCATTAGAGCAGAGGTGGGCAACTTCAGCTCTTGGAGCTACTCCAGCTCCCAACCTCCATTAGGCAAAATTGTCCCAAGCCATAAAGTTTATGGCTGCACCCCCTTCGGGCCCATAATGCCCTGCGCGTAGGCGAGAGTAGTGGGGATATTCGGCAGAAACTTGATGGTAGTAAAAGTGAAATAGAAAAATTTTCTATCTCTTTAATCATTAGAGAGATAGAAAATTTTAATTTTAATTCTAATCATTAGAGAGATAGAAAATTTTTCACTTTTCACTTTTGCTACCACCAAGTTTCTGCCGAATATCCCCACTACTCTCGCCTACGTGGAGGGCATCATGGGCCCGAAGGGGGTGCAGCCATAAACTTTATGGCTTGGGACAATTTTGCCTAATGGAGGTTGGGAACTGGAGTAGTTCCAAGAGCTGAGGTTGCCCACCTCTGATCTACATGTTCTTCATCACAATTTCACTGACGAATTTTTAAAATCAAACAACTTTGTAAAAATTTGTACACAATAGGATCTTCTCAACTTCGACGACCCATTAAATAAAGAGGCGGCGGAACAATTCTCAAAGGACAAGGAGACATTCAAGAATAAAGTGCGAGAATATATGAGTCAATATGCACGAAGATGATTCAAAAATTCTCGGAAACATCCTACATTGCTACATCTATAATCCATTTATAACAATTTTCTGTGAGTTCTATTTTTTTATTTTGTATTTAATATTCCATTGCTAGTCTTACTGATATGAGTTTCAATTATTATCTCGGCTAATCACTTTATAATTATTTCTATGGAAAGAAAGGAGAAAAAATATGTACAGGACACTAGATCAATATTTTTCAGCGTTCAAGTCTTTATTTCCAAGAAACATTTTGTAAATAAAGAAAAAAAATTATATAAATTATTAACATGCAATTCATCCCATAATTAACATTTTTGTACAGTTTTTCATGCACTCGTGTCAAATGTGAACCAATGGAGGCTGCGATAATGTCTCTTAAAAGGTTTAAAAAATAAACAACAGAATGAGAGCAAGACAATTGTCGAATCCAATAACCGTGCCATGTGATGATCTATCCCTTGAAATTATTTCCAAAAATGGCCCTTTTTTTTTTTTTTTTTTTTTTGCAATTGTTAAAAACATTGTCAATAAATAAATATCTATTTACTGGAGAAATCTTAATGAAATTGTATCTTACTCTATGTCGATAGATGTGATCAATTCATCCTCTGTGCTGTGAGATCTATGCAAATTACGAAGACTTCCAAAGGCTTGTGTTAAATTGTCACTCTTCGACACAAAATTGCGTTTCATTTCGTGGTATTCTTCGTTATACTTTTTCAATCTATCACCGGAAAAAGACGTTCTCTCGCGTTTTTTTATCATAAATTCTGTGGGCATAAGCCATCGGTGCTCGTGGCATTCTTCCGCTGTAGGTCTCTTACTAGGTGTGCGTTTGAAAAGAAGCATAAGGAACCTGGTAGCTTCCTGGCTAATCTCCTTAAACAAGTGCTCGAATCTATATCTAACAAATGAAATATTCTGCCTAGTTTCATTATCATCAGCTCCCTTAAATGGCGACACCCCAGATAGCAGAACGTAAGCAAGCACTGCAACACTCCAAATATCAGTCTGAGGATACGCCAACTCCTCATTAAGCACTTCAGGACTCCTATACTCATGATGTCCACACTTGAGTGGTACTTCGGTCCCCAATTTGGAGACCTTCCTAGCAGTGCCAAAATCGACAATTTTAACATGTGCTGATCTCAGAGAAGCCATCACGATATTATCGGGCTGAATATCGAGGTGACAGTAGCCCCTCCAGTGAAGATACTGCAGAGCATCGAGGACCTCTGTAATGATAGTAGCCACACAATTCTCAGTGTACTCTGGCCTGCTGGCTAGGTATGTCAGCACATCAGAGCCCTGAAGTTTCTCCAGAATGAAAACAGCGATTGGCGAGTTAGCTGGCCAATAAGCGGCCTCCAGAAGTGCAATCCTCTCATGCCTGAGTGATCGCAATACCTGAAATTCCTCTCCAACTGCCTCCTTTAGCTCAGGACGTACCTCCAGAATTTTGGCGACAACGAGTCTGTCGCTCTCCTTTTCAGCCCCCTTAACAATCATGGAAAAACGTCCCCTGGAGACTTCAGATATAAAGGAATACCGAGTGGTAAACTGGGAATCGATGGTCCATTCAATAGGACACTCTTCCGCTTCGTAGCTCATTCTGGGTTTCTCCTCATCTGGGATGATCTCCTGACCTGATTCGGTGAGGTGCTGGAGATGTTGCATGGCTCGACTAATGGACACTTTTGGTGTGCCCTCTGGCTTGGTTTGAATGAGATTTGTCTCGAAGCCCTTGTCCCCCCAGCCAATGCGATTCCTAGCTGATAATCGAAAGTGATAGCTAGTGTTCGGCTGAAGATCTTTGACGAGATAAAACTCGTGATCGATGTTGCTGGCCGCATCGATCCAGTCGATGGAGTCACCGGCCTTGTATTGCAAGTTGTAACACAATATCTCCGAGTTTCCGTCGTCCTTGGGGGCCTTCCAACGCAACAGGATTTCAGTGTCTGAAATTCCACAGGTCTGAGGAGCTTGAGATATACCTGGTACGGTAGCTAGGACAATTCGAGTTCGAGCTACTGTCTGTCCCACTGGATTTCTAGCTACTACTTTGTAAATTCCGATATCGTACTCTCGAGTTGGGCTGAAGCTCAGGATTGATCTACCATCAGTTGTCTCTACGATATTGATTCTCTTTCCTTCCTGAATTACCAGGTCATTTTTGTACCACTGAACATTGGGCTTTGGGTTACCCACAGCATAACACACCAATTGGGCGCACTTGCCTGCCTGTATCTGCAGGATTTGGGGTTTTTCTCGGAAGAACGGAAGGTTTCCACCTTTTTTCTCTTCTATCATTGCATCAGCTTCGTAGTATGAGTCCAAACGTGTTCCTAGTTCGTGACGGAGGCGTCGCATCGTATTGGAATCCGCTCCATAATTGTTAATTCGAGCTTTTCGTTCGTCATCAATTTCCTCGTCCATAACATCCGTAAATCTTCGACGTTCTCTTATTATTGGCGTTCGCCAATCATATCCCTCATCATTATAAATTCTTGTGAAACTTGGGCACCGATCATGAGCGACCTTCATGTACTCTCTCAATCTGACCGGAAAGTCAGTGTCCCTTAACTGCAGAAGATAAGTATCGGGCCCATTCTGATAATGACTCTCATTTGAAAACATGCCAATTTTGGTATCAATAGATTCTCTAGATGGAACCCTATTCTCCCAGGCATTGGGTTCAGGTTTTTCTCGAGGAGTGAATGTGCGTTCAGCCATTGGTTCAGGAGTATATCTGTCACCCGGTGGATAAACCATTTTTGAGGGATGTTCAAAGGCACTGCTGAGTCGTCGCCTTCTATACCAGTTTCTGCAAGATGCATTGCTGTACCAGTCTCTAAAGAGCTTGTAATAATTACGCAAATTCTCCGAGGGAATTTTATAAGGCTCCACCGGTGATTTATCAAGCCCTCGTAACCAAGGATGCCGAAGAGCCTCAGCCACATCCATTCTCCCCTCGACAGTGTAAACCAACAGTCGCTTGACAAAGTCCTTGGCTTCACTGGAAATATGTATCCACCAGCGCTCGTCAAAATCCCAATTTCCGCCTTTAATCTTGGTGAGAGTCTCCCGATCATTGATTCCCCTGAATGGCGAGATTCCAGACAAGAGAATATGTGTGATAATTCCTAGAGACCACATGTCAGCAGAATAAGTCACTCCGTCTCCATTGATCACTTCAGGAGCCACAAACTCAGGCATCCCATACACAAGCATCATTAGCTTATTGTAGGAGATCCTTCTGGCGAGGCCAAAATCAGCGATTTTGAGCTCATCACTCCCAGAATGAGAAATTAGAAGATCACCAAGAGTCAATCCAAGATGAGCCCAACTTTCGTTGTGCATATGGTCTAATCCCTTCAAAATTTGCCTGATGTAATTGGCCACCTCCCATTCAGTATAAAAAGGATTCCTCGTGAGGGTATCAACGAGTTCGCCTCCACCTGCAAGCTCAGTCAAGAGTGTCATCGAGCCATCAGTCTCATAGGCGTCATGTAGACGTAAAAGATTGCGGTGGTTCAAATGATTCATAGCATTAACCTCATTAAGCATGAGTGGTTTTAATTCACCACGTCCGTGCATAACCTTCGCCCCATAAGTCTTACCAGTGGCCCTCTCTACAGCATGATAAGTAATTCCCTGTGTGCCCCTACCCAGCTCATCTCCAAGGTCATAATAATCATCAAATAATTTAATTTTGGGCTTTACATCAGTCTGTCTTGTATACGTTCTGTAACCGTACTCGTGCTCATTCTCTTCAACGTGCACCATCACTGAGCACGACACCGAACCCGCGATATTTCTCGCACTGATTGAGTACAAGCCTTCATCCTTGAGAATAGCATCGTTGATAGTGAGGACAGACATATCCGGCTCGAAAAAGTCCATTTTTAGCCTGGCTGTCGGAGCCAGGGGTTTCCAATCCTTGTACCACTTAATTTCAGGATAGGGAGTACCAAGAATCCTTGCCTGGAGATGTCCATTTCTACGTAGCATGATGATACTCTCCTCGGGACGTTTAACGAAGGTCGGATATTCGGCGATAAGGAGACGCACCCTCTGTCTAGCTTCGCCATGCTCATTAATCGCCACTGCTTCATAGATACCCGCATCTCGCTCCAACATTTTATTTATAAAGAGCGTTGCCTGACCATTTCTCGTGTAGCTGTGATCATATCTGCCCCCACACTCTATCAACTCATTATTGAAGTAATAACTCATCTTGGGTTTGGGATAGCCATAAACGAACCAGAAGAGATTGCAGTTATGATTCTTGACGCCATACTGAGCGTCGTGCTCCTGGCGAAGAAACTTGGGGGCCTGGGCGTAACCATCGTGGGGTGGCCGCTCAATGTCAAAATCCTTGGGGAAGTAGGGGCTTGTTTCTGGGCGAAAGTCAATACCTGGAGAGAGGTACGGATGGAATTTTGGAGGATCTGGCATGAGTTTTGAACGATATGTCTGGGCAAATGGCGAAGGATCACTTATACCATATTTATTCTCCACTCTAATGCGATATTTATAATCGCGGAAGGGTTCGAGGTTTCTAATATCGCACACACAACTGCGCAGCCCTGACTTTGCTGTAAACCAATCACCGTCAGGTAGCTCGCACATCTCCACGAGGTATGTCACTGGAACACGCGGCCCAATTGGAATTGACGGCTTCCACGAGAGCGTCAAGTGTCTGTCCATCATTCGACTTATAATTGGCCGATCAGCAAGGGGTAGAGGAATTCCAGATTTTCTATATTTGTCAAATTCCGAGTACTGGTCTGCAAGGGTTTTTTTTGGGCGAATATCCAGGGTGTCGTAACGCATCTCGGCGTGACAGATATCCTCACCATGAGGATTGTATATCCTCAGACTATATTTGCCAACGTCGTGCTCGTCGATATTGATGAGAATCAAGCGAAGAAGACCCGAGCCCTCCTCCTCCATTCTAATTCGATCTGTCGGCCAGAGTCTCTCATTATTTCTGTACCACTCAAAACTCGGCTCTGGACAGCCAGTGACACAAGCTGTAAACTTGGCTGTCATGCCTTTATATATTTCGCAGTCGCCGATTCGTTTGAGGAATGACGGAGCCTCAACTTTTTGTCGACTATCAATTCCGGAGCCTAAAGACAGACCCGCTTCGCAACAAGCTTCTCCTTCTTTATTCACTGCTCTGCATTTGTACTTTCCCACGTCAAGCGATGAACAGTCTGACACGTATAAGCAGCAGATGTCCCCGTCTCTTTTCATCTTGTATTTATCGCTGTCACGGCCAATTGTTTTGTCGTTGAAATACCAGGTAACGTCTGGCCGCGGAATTCCAGTAATCCTCGCAGCGAACTTAGCGTCACAGCCTGTTAACTGCTGGAGATCTGTAAATCTATAGTATTATTTTTATTATTATCCATATACATAAATATATAAATAATTATTAATAAATCATAGTAAACCTTTGGGCAAAGTTTGGTCTGGAGTAGATCTTGCGGACAATTGCCACTCCACTGGAGGCATCTTCTCCTAGAGGATTAATGAGGCGACAACGATAGACACCTGCATCCTTTGGCGAACAGGGATGAATCTCAATGCCCACCTTCTTGCCATCGCATGAGAGCAGTACCCTGGAGTCTTTGGGCTCCACAGGTTCGCCGTCCTTCGTCCAGGAGACATCCGGAAGGGGATTTGCCGAGAAGGAAGCACTCAGCGCCAGTGTTTCACCTTCTTCAACAGTAACGTCTCTCAGTTGGCCGAGAAAGCCTGGCTTCTCCTCGGGAATATCTGTTTTCTCTTTTGTCACAACACTCAGTATCCCATAACTAGCTTCCTCGCCTTGAGAGTTACTCGCCAATACGCCATATTCCCCTGCATCCTCACATTTGACTTTGTCAATGACAAGTGCGTGTGTCCCATCGGGTTGAGAGATTACCTTGATGTGTACTCCATCGGGTACGATATCCACTCCGTTGTGCATCCACTTGAGTAATGGTGAAGGTTTTCCTACAGTGGTGACTTCCAGCTTGGCTGGGAAACCCTCGACGACGGTAAGGGGCTGCAGAGTTATTAAAAAGCCTGGTTTCTTCTCTTTAGCCTCAACCTCGACATGAGCAGTACCTGTTACCTCCCCCAAGTCATTCTTCACTAGCAAAGAATACACTCCGGTGTCCTCTGGTTTGGCACTCTCGATGGATAGGCCCATTATTCCATTCGGTTCGTTGACGAACTCAATATCCTGTGATTTACGTAGGGGCAAGCTGTCCTTGAACCACTGCACCTCAGGAGTCGGAAAGGCGACGACCTGTGCCTGCAGCTTCATCGATTCTCCTACCATGATGTGAATGTCCTCGAGGGGCTTGGAGAAAGAGGGTCTGCGCTGAGTTGGCTTTACAGCAACAGCGCACTGAGTCATATTCTCACCATTGTTGTTCTTGGCAATGAGCTTGTATGCTCCGCAATCTGTTGGTATACAGTGGTCAATGGTAAGCTTGGTCGAGCCATTTGGCTGGGTCTCAATTCTAACATGACCATCGGGAACGATTTTCTCTCCATCTTTAAACCACGTTACCCTTGGAAAAGGACTACCATCTATGTCGATACTTAATTCAAGTGGCTCTCCCTGTTCAATTTGTTTCGATTTTGGGAGAAGTTTGTCGAAGGTCGGGGGAATTCTGATCATAGACAACGTACAATTGGTCTTGGCTTTTCCTGCGAGATTTGTAGCCACACAAACGAGCTCCCCCTCGTCAGTCGCATCAAAATTAACAATGCTCAAAGTGCTGAAAACATGGTCATCAATGGTGGTAATGATCGTATGGCGTCCATCGTTGGCCAGTTCATCTCCATTGATGAACCACTGGATTTTCGGACGAGCTATCCCCGTAGCTTCTACCTTGAATTCAATTGCTGCGTCATGGCGGACAGCTCCGTTCGACAGGGTTTTAATTATCTCCGGAGGTACTGTGAAGGGTAAGAGTTGCGCCTCTGCACTGTCCTCTCCAAGATAATTTTTCGCAATTACCCTGTACGTGCCGGCATCTTCGTACACCACATTCTTGAGAATTAGCCTGTACTTCTTGTTCTTGTAATCGTCATCAGAACCATAACGACTATCATCCTCCATCAGGAGTACATTCTCTCGCTCCCAGGAAAGCTCGGCCTTGGGGTTAGATTTGATTATGACTTCCCAAACAGAAAGCTCTTCTACAGCAGCATTAAGGTCTTTGAATTCGAGAATTTGGGGTGGGGCCAGTAGTTCTAGGTCAGCTATTGAGGATGCTTCGCCATGCATATTGGTGGCTTTTAATGTATATTTTGCAACGTCGCTTGGGAGGCAATCCTTGATGATCAGAGAGAAGGTGCACTGGTGGAGGCCATCCTCCACCTTTCGCGTGGCTACTTCTCGGGTGAATTTCTTATCATCCAGGGCGATCTCTTGGCCGTCCTGCAGCCACACGATTTCCGGAATGGGCTCCGCTGTAAGGACACCCTGAAGGGTGCCTGTCGTATGGATCTCCACATCTACATCCTTAACGGATTCACAGAATCGTGGCTTGCGTAAATCTCCTACTGGGCCAACTTCCAAAAAAGCATCTAGACTTATTGAGCCCAGCTTGTTGGTCAGCACAAGCTGGTATATTCCAGTTTCTTTTTCCGTGGCTTTGTTAAAAGTAAGAGTATATGTTTCGCCAGTCTGGGCAGGTTTCCCTTTGTCAGCCGACTTCAGAGGCTTTCCGTCCTTGAACCATTTTGCATCTGGACGGGGCAATCCCGTTGCTTTGATCGTGAAGACTGTGCTCTGGGTCTCGTATATCGTACGGTCCTCGAAATCGTGACTCACGATTTGTGGTGCGGCTATGAGAGTTTCACAGTATATTATAAGTATATTTGCAGAATTTCATTGGTGCACTGACATTTTGCAAGCTGCTACAACGAGTTTATTACTGCTACACTCTTACCTTGACAATACAGCTACTTTCCGAAAGTTGTTGGGGATTCTCCCGCTCTTTTTTCTTTATTGTCTCACACATGCAAGGCAAGCGTAAGCGTTCGGGGTCGTGAGGTTACTTTTAGGACTTTTAGGATTTTCATGCTCGCCTGATCCTTTTTCAAAAATTTTGAATTTTTCAATTCCAGCGAATACCTCCTCGATGTTCATGTTCCCCCCGATACTTTTTCAAAAATTTTAAATTTTCAAATTCACAATAGGCGGAGCTACAATAATTCAAAACGGAATCGGGAATCAGCAATTGGGAATTGGGAATTGGGAAACGCAGGGAGGCTAGACCGTCCATCCGCAAAAAACAACTAACAAGCAGCTAAGTACGTCAAGTCCTATGAATATACTCAATACGCAAAAATGCTGCATTGCCACCACCGAAAGAGAATCGAAATATTCTGACGAAGCTTAGTATCCAAGTTGATGGTGCACAATCCTTACCTCCGATTTCGCCATTGTCCTTTTTCTCGGTGGTCTGATCAATAATTTCATCGAGGACACTGCGTTCTCTCTTAATTCTTTCAAGTAGAGACTTGGTTTTCTCATCAACGTCGAGGTCGTCGTCGTCGTCGTGGTCGATGACAGCCCGCTGTGAATTCCTTCTCGAGTGATCAACAATCGAGCCTTTTCTCGAGCTCTGGTGTGACATTTTTTCATCTTCAATAACAGCTGTTTGAGAGTTTCTCCTAGAAATATCTGTTATCGAAGCCTTTCTCGACTCAATGGAGTCAACTCTTTCAATTTTTGCACATTGCTTTGTCAATTTAGTTTCATCAGCACTTCCTCTCAGAGGTATTGTCTCAAGGCTGACCGCCTCTAAAGGATTTTGAGAAGAATTTTCGATAAACGTTTCTTCGATAATAGTTTCAGTGTACCTTACGGCATGATGAGGGCCATCATACTCAAAGACCTTCTCCTCGACACTTTTTCCCTGTGGAATGAGCCCCTGGAGGCTTTCACCGCGCCCCAGACCTTCCGAGACATCAGCATCGAACATCTCCTCAGCGCTTACATCTCTCGAGAGAGCCTTGAGAGTGGATTCGTCGTCTGACACCGAAACTATCGACACTCCGCGGTTCACTGAATGTTTCTTCCTATTTTCCTCCCCGTCTGAATACTCCTCTATGAGTATACCATTTGGGGGCTTGTGAATATTTTTGTCATCATGTATCGTGTAATTATAAGATGCTATCTCCTCAACTTGAGGTAGGTCTGTGTGGATTTCTTGGCACTCGACTTTTGTCGATTTCATTTTGCTGATCGTATGGCGTTCATCAGGACCTGCGGGGACTCTCAAATTTCACTATCCTCTGAGTATAGATTCCTTTAGTTCTTAGCAGACGCATTCCTCAGCTCAATATCAATGGCATTCTTATCAATGTTTTACGCGCACAATAAATACACAAAAAGCCTATATAATTTTTCAATAGAATCGGCAATAGAAAATTAGTCGCTTTATAGATGTTCCGAAGCAATTGTTATCGTCATGATTCAAAGTCATAAGCGAACATGAGAAGAAAGCGTATTAGTGAGCTTTTTTCTTTCGTCTAGTATTTCTTTTAAAATAAATCGGCAATTAATAGAATTTTTACATTCTACTTGCAACAATTTACCATTCTGTCATTGCATTATTCAGTTATTAGCCTTGATCAGTTTTGTAGTACACAAATTACGATTTTTCGTTTCGCATGTGTCTCACCTGTCATAGTTGCTTCGTGCTCAGTTGTTGATTCCATGGATATTGTTATAGTTTCACCCTCCTTCCCCTTGATTTTCTCAATGCTCCTCTTCACCAGTTTCTCGCAACCTGAATTTATCAAGTTGTAACAACACTACGACTACACCTAAGCGAAGCATTATATCTTTTGCCAGAGAGAATGTTCTATCTTTCTCTTTGTATAACCAACAATGCTTTACGATTTCTGTTTCGATTTGACGAAAATTATAAACAAGTTCTTATCAGAGGGAAAAATTATCAAATATCAGAATATTTATGATTATCACAAGATAAGACAAACAATAACTGAACTGGCGCGCGTTCCAATAATTAACATGTTTTCATAACGATTTTTAAATTGAAATATGAATGGACAAAACATTGGACAAAATAATTGGCCAATATATTGTTTCTACTACTAGCCATAACTCAATCATTTTATTTTACGATAATGTTCCCCTCAATGCATTGAAATGTACTATAAAGTTGACCGTTCATTTTTACCTTCTGGTCCCTCACTGTCTGGTTTTTCTATTAAAATATCTTCATCGACCCCCACTTTTTTCATCGAATCGTCCCCTAAGCTATCAGCTGTTGCTTCGGTTTTGGCTATGAATACAATAATTTTAATCAATGACAAATTTTATTTCACTATTCCATTAGTTATAAATGAGTTCTGAACAATTTATTTACAGCCGGAATTGGGAAAAGTAGCATTTGGGAAAATTCACACATGAAGGAGCCGTTTCTTTGGAGGGACTTTTTTTCTTATACATCTATTAGTCCTGTGATGAAAAGTTAATACACACAAATATTTATATATATGTTTTTTCAATTACTCTCAATGAGATAAATTTTACTTACATTAGTGAGGCTTAAAGCGTTTGGTAGGCATTAGCTCTTGTAGACATATTATGAATATTGTATTCATTACCATATCATCATTGAAAATTAATGTGTATGTTGATAAAAAAAAAAAAAAAATAATGCAAAAATGAAAAAAAAAATATAATAGAGAAAGAATAATTTGTCAACTTACTTAAAACAATGACTTTGCTCTTGCAAACAACACTTCCCATCTCATTTTCAGCCCTAACTTCGTAAGTACCACCGTCAGACCCCTTGAGTAAGTTGAGGGTGAGATCATAGCTCTCCTTTCTCTGACTGTCCCTTGTAATCTTGATCCTAGCGTCTGCAGACACTTCCTTGCCATCCTTGAACCACTTGATATCTGGATCTGGTGTTCCCGATATTTGCACAGCCAGTTTGAGAGTGTCTCCCTCGTTCAATTTCTGGTCCACCATTTTTTTTACGATTTTGGGCTTGCAATAGACTATGAGCTTGCCACTGCTAGAGTCCGAACCGTACTCGTTGGTCAATTTGCATATAAATGTACCAGATCGTTCCTCCTTAATGTCATTAACAATAAGTTTGTGGACATCGCCTTCTGAGGATGTGGTGTAATCTTTTTTTTCCTCTGTTATTTCACTTTTTCCAATGTACCACTGCACTTTGGGCCTGGGATAGCCAGCCACTTCAACCGAAAATTCTGCGCTAGCTGCACCCACTTTGGTGATCACATCGGTCATATTCTTCTTGAATCTCGGGCCACATTTCACCTCAATACCAACTTGATCCACAGTAGTTCCATCCTTATTACTGACTTGGGCCTTATAAATTCCAGCATCGGTCCCCACAGTGCCATTAATGCTCAACGTCCTGATCCCTTCCTCTCTAGCCTCGATAATGACCCTTTCATCCGCCCGGATGACGACTTCATCCTTCATCCAGATTACATCAGACTCAGAAGTGGTCTCCACCTCAATTTGGAGGGTAAGGCTAGCGCCATCCTCAATAATCCTGTTCTCACCGAGCTTCTTCTTGATCTTCGGTGGACACTTGACGTCGAAATTCCAAACGTCAGAAGTCTGGTTAATCTCATTTTTCGCCATCACTGAGTAAGAGCCAGTGTCGGTGAGCCTGCACTCCATAATTATCAAACTGTAGCTATCATTGCCCTCTTTCACGAAAGAAATCCTCTCAGACTCCTTGATTACCTGGCCGTCTTTGTACCATGTAACATTCGGAGGAGGTGACGCCTGAATTTGAACAGTCATTTTGGCATCGGTTTCAATGTAAGCAAACGTATCAGCCATCTTTTTGATGATTTTCGGAGCAGATTTGACAATGAGCTCAATATAAGTCGTATCCTCCCCCAGTTCGTTCTTGGCCTTAATGGTGTAGACACCGCCATCGTCACACGTCACATTTTTAATGACAAGAGAGAGCGATTCCTCGTCTTCCCACAGATATTTTATCCTGCCTCCAGCTACAATCTCTTTACCGTCCTTGCTCCATGTGATTTGTGGCTTGGGAAAGCCCTTCACTTGAAGATCGAGCATAGCAGAACCCCCGACATTAACCTCGGATGTTCTAGATTCATTATCCAGAACTGGTTTGGTGGGCTCCTTCAGTAGCTGATTGACATTCCCTTGGACTGTGAGCTCGGCACTACAGCTGATGTTACCAGTGCTTGTTTGAGCTACGCAGGTGTACAGTCCTGCATCTTCAGGCTTCACATGCTGGAATACAAGAGCAAGGGTGTCTTCCTTATCCTCGAAGAGGACCTTGAAACGCTCCTCTGGATCAAAAGGCTTACCATCTCGCAGCCACTTGAATGAAGGCTCTGCACCTGGTTCAAAGATTCCCTCTGGCAGCCCAGCGAACAGGCTCTTCTCATCAGTTACTGTCACCTCTGCTTCGCACAAGCATTCACCAAATTTATTTGTTGCCACGCATGAATACATCCCGGCATCTGCCTTCTGAACATCTGGGATGACTAGCTCGTAAAATCCACTGTCAGCTCTTTCGGTTATAATCTTGATTTGTTGGCTTTTCGAGTCGATTAGAATACCGTCTTTGAAAAATTTCAATTCAGGGTTTGGATCTCCTTTGACCTTAATCATAAACCGAAGATAGGTGTTCTCAAGTAGTTCAGTGTTTTTGAGTTGAACAAGAAAGACCGGAGCTTTAGCTTCGGCCTGGGCTCTCCTTTCATCAGCTGTCAAATTCTCGACAATCAATTGAGCTGTGCAGCTGGCATTACAATCACCATTGGCAGCTCTAGCTGTGTAGATTCCCGTGTCACTCTCCATGACATTGAGGATTTTGAGTTTGAAAACATTATCGGTTGAGATGATGTTAATTCTGTCTGCGAGCTTGTCATCGAGAGGTTTGTTGTCCTTCAGCCAAAGAAATTTCGATGCGGAGCTGCTGCTATCAAGAGTGCACTCAAAAGTCGCCGACTCGCCAGCTGTACCGAAACACATCAGAATTATTAACTGATCTATTATTTTACTCAAGTTGACTCATTTTTTACTGATGTTTAAGCTGAATTGCATGATGTGCTCTATGAAAATGAAAAACTAACAAATTATATGATTTTTCAATACGATTGTCTTATTTTGACATTTTTTTTGTATGAGTGGAGAGAAAGTGTGAGGAGATGCTGATGATTTGGCAAGGTGATGTTATAACGGCTGTCAACCAATTTTCTAATTATTTGCATATTAATAAAATAGATTTCTAAAATAGAAGAATAGTTGAATTTCATTAATTAAGTGCGAGACTCTTGCCGGACTGGTGATTGACGGACCAAAATAATCAATAAAATGTAAGCATCTTAAAGGACTTCCGCAGTGAGTAAATGGGAATAGAAAGAAATGCACAAAAGCGTTGAAATTTTCAGTATAAATCTGAATCAGGACTAAAAATATGTAGCCGAAGTCCGAAAACAATGGGCTATATATTTTTTATAAATTAATTATTTAAGACATTGCATTTGTACAGGCTCTTATGGCACGCAATTTTCAAAAATCAATTAAAAATAATCGACAATCGCCAAAAAATGGAAAAACCTGCCGAATCATTCCGTAAACTAATCAAGAAGAAATAAAACGAATTTTTTCCATATGTTACTAAGTGGATTTCGAGTTGTGATTAAAAAATCTACCGTGAATCAGGAAATTTCATCGAAATGACCATCAAACGTGGCAACGTTGAGAGGAGGTGGGTGCGCTCCGCGACGTGGCGGAGGGGGTGGTACGGTAGCGGGACATTCAAATATTCGGGGCTTCCATCAGAATTCACTGGATAGGACAACAAACTCAACAAATATAACGTCTGCAACAAAACAATAGCACTCCCGCCACTATGATATATGTTTTTTCGCAAGTTGTCGCGAGCTGTCGGAACGTTTGATCTTTACCCCCACTCTATGTTCCCCCACCTATACTGCGGAAGTTCCTTAACTCGTGAGAAAAGCTACAAGCAATTTAGAAGAGAGAAGATGGAGAAATTTGAAGCTACAATGGCATTGTACATTCTCAGTCTTCATCTACGTGACTTTACCTATAACGTGCATAACAGCCTGTTTCGCTCGGATGGCTAGAACAGTAGAAATATATCATGTTACATCCTGCTACTTGAGCGCATTTTAATCCTTGCAACTCAACTCTTAACTCCCAAAATGTCACCTATTGTTGATAGTGTTACTGTTACATATGCATATTATCTATATGCATGATGAGATCGAAGGGATACTTACGTTGAGCGCTGATGCCCTCGATCGTCCTCCCAAACTTGAGCCTACCAGTGTCGGTAGCAGTAAGCGCCAGTTTAGCGATCCTCGTGTCTTCAGAGGAGCCACTGACTGCAGTGCGATGCTTGACAGAAGAGTGGACGTCGGAGGCATCATACAGCGAAGAGGATCTCTTCTCGCTAAGAGAGCCTGACATCGATGTTTCCACTAGGGAGGACGCGCCATTTCTACTGCTCGACACTGATGAATACTCTATAAGCGACCATAAAAGTAGCGGTAGAATGTACAATGCACAATACATTGAGGAGATGCATGACAAACTCCAATCTTACCTTCAATAACTTTGGAAGAGGTGCTGAAGCGGCTCGTCGCCGAGTACCGACCGGACATCTCTTTGTTGTCCTCGATGCTCGCTTTACTCGCTCTACTCGCTTCAAATGTACAACTCTCCGTTTTCTCAGCAGCGGTAACTTGTACTTTGGTTTGGCTCTTGTCTTTTGGTGGAGGGTTTAACCCAGTGGGAGTCTTCGTCTCGTCGTTAGTTTTTCCCTCAGTCAGTTGTAGATCATCAGCTGCATGCTCAGCCAGGGCAACGAGATCACTGGCGTACTCGCGGATTTCCTTGAGCCAAGTCTTTTTAACTGTATCTTTATGAGCAACTAGAGTTATCGGGTAGCCTGATATCTCAGGATTGTGCAACTCGAAGGTACGCTGCTCGACTGGATAATCTTTGAGCTCGACCTCTGGCAGTTTAATGATATCCTTGAGGACAAAGACGGAACGATCCTCCAATATTCTCCGAACTTTACATACGAGTATGCGGGCTTTGAAGAGAAACAAATAACGCTCTTTGGTCTTTCCGTCCTTGTCTGTCACTGTGAACCACTCGTGGGTGAGGAGTCGACCGAGCTTATGGATGTTGCCTTTGAAGCCCTCGATATTACTTATAAACTTGTTGTCGGTCGCTTGATGGGGGATTCCTAGCATCAACTCCAGGGCTTTCTGGAGATCGTCGCTATTTTCCCCCAGTCGGGTCGAATATTTAACCAGCTCCTGATACATTAAAATAAGGGGAGATTTTTCAAAAAGCCGTTGTCGTTTTTGCAAGTGAGTGACTGCGTTCAAAACGCCCCACCATGACCTGTTTTTAGAGCTGCTAAATCGGTAGCAGCGCCCACTCTCGTTTCTCCGACAGATCATTTCCAGGCTATCATCACCTTCACATATGTGAATAAATATTTTCCATCATTTTTTTTAAAACACGTTTTATGATAAAATTCGAATAGTTAAAAATTACTATTGAATTATAATGAGAATGCAATGGAATAGGTAACTCGACGTAATACTTTTCTCAGATTGAATTGAATTTTTGGTATTAGAGAGCACCGCACGGAGTTATGCTAGTGTTTTTTTTTTTTTTTTTTTTTTTTATAATACTTGATTCACCGAAAATCTGGCAACATTTTGGTTTTGTAAATGTCGAGTGGAAGAATGTGAAGAAAAGAGAGCGGAACTCTTCCTCGTGGAACTCTTACACGCAAGAAATTAAAAAAAAAAAAATCTAATACTTTTTCTTGAATGATCTATTCAAGTGTACAAGGAATCTCCAGTTTTGTTTTTCTTGGAATAATCTTATTACAATTATTAAAGCTACAAAATATTAATATTAATATTAATATTAATGATAATAATAATAATATTCAAGACTTTCGTGGACTGATGAAATAATAAGGTAAAAAACAAGTGTTATGACATCCATTTCAAAATTATGAAAATGAAAAAGTTGAAATTGTAACATTTTTCCTGACGCCTCACAACACAAATACAAAAGAGGTCAAAGTCACAGTTTCGTCTTCCTATCCCGGCATGCAGAGAATCGTTAGAATCCAGTGACTCGTTATATTCCCCCTTTCAAGGTGAAAAAGCGAAGGCGATATCATCTGGAATACTTTCAAGAATGGCAGCTAACAGCTGGTTTAAAAATGCTAGTAGTCTAAAAATGAAAAGTCCGGTGAGTATATAGACTTACCCGATAATAAAGAGGCCAATAATAAGGATGAGCCAATATCTGAGGCAATATTATATCCGGGCAATTAACGCATCGCACCTACCACCCCTGCGTTCGGTTAATTAATTATTTTATTAAGTCCCAAGACGATTAGCAATAGCTACGGTATGTCTTCGATGTAAATACAAGCCAACATGTACCGGAAGAATGATCAACGTCTTTTGGCCGCCTGACAATTTCACTGACGATAACGACAAGTTATCTTGTATGTGTTATTTTTTTAATTTTTCCATAGTATTACATTTGAGAAAAGAAAAATGTATTTTTTCTCTTTTAATTGTAATCTAAGTAAAACATTACCTTAAGCAAGAGCTGGTAGTCGTTGATACGTTGTATCGGAAGTTTCAGATGCTCCGAAACACTTTTATCGTCTCCAAGAGTCTGGCTTAGCTCCTGAACAAATATAAATAATTGCTAATAACTCAGTGACGATGTCAATTGGATAATGTTAGATGGAGAAAATTCCCATCAACACACAGAAAAAAAAAAAATAAAAGAAAAAAGAAATCTTTCGATTGGAATTAGACTGAGTAGGGCTTGCGATCAATTGATGAACGTTGTAATTACATGCATGCCAATATCATTTTTGCCTCCAATTTCTTTTATTATTTTATTTATTTTCTTATTAACTGTAATGCGATATGCGTCGACTAAACGATAGATTGCATTATTGTTGGGGGTATAGAATTTTTTAAGGAAAATTCACAGAAAGAATTAATTGACGATGGTCGCGGGGGTTGACGTGATCACAATTAACACTATAGAAACACACCTTGGGGGTTGAAGGATATCTATCGAAATGAATTGTTTGTCGAATCTAATGGCAGATCGATTAGACTTACTAATGTCCCCGTGTTGGTTTATCCAACACACGGTGTTTGTCGAGACTCGCGACTGAGAGTCGAGACCAGACGGAAGATTTAACATCGCGCCACTTGGATTCTATACTTAGACCATAGACGCCATCGAAAGACTGACCACAGCACAAACACTAGTTAAAAAACGATTTTGGTTTCATGAGGTGGAATGGATTTTTCTTGTGATCCAATTGTCAAGCCCCGCAGAGAAAAATATAAATTTTTTACTTCTATAGAAAAATATCATCACTTCTTACAACTTTCCGTCTCCATCTTAAGTATATCTCTTCCCTCTACACTCCCTCGACTTTACACATGCTTCAATAGAAAAATCCTCTCAAAATTCTACTACAACAAAATTTAATTTCATGATACAAGATACAATCTAATGAATGGACATTTTCATTTTGCCATGATATATGTAAATGCCAGTGGTGTTTTTCTGCTAAATTGAATATGAATATGCTTAGAGTGAGCGAATGAATAATAAATCTTATTTTTTTAATATCTCAAATGAAAGACTTGAAAGCGCGATTGTATTTAGGGCAGAGAGTAGTTGCAGAAAATTCGAGATCCGGTGGCGTGTGTTGATTTTTAAATAAATTGCAGATGTGAAAATTTATTCGATTCTAATTCTGGCCGAAAACCTACTTTGGTTGTTGATTAATAAATTCAAATAGTGTTTACTTATTTTTGCCATCATTTTTTTTCATTCTGAGAAGTGCACAAAATGCCGGGTACACATTGCGAGAGAATGAGAGAGATGGGTGGCATGGATGTCCGTTGAGATAAAAATACACGATGTTATTTTCGGATTACTGGATGGACGCCCGCGTTTCGCCTTCGCTATTACGTAATCAACAGATTTTCATTTCCAAACGTCATCAGGTAGGAAAATTATTAGAAAGTTGGGTGGTTGTCTGGAAACTATCGTGCACACATGCTCCCTTCATTGCTTCCTTTTTATACACATATATATATATATATATATATATAATGACATCCAAATGGCGACTTGATTTTTCAATAAAAAAAAGAATTCTCCATTATTTTTTTCCTTGTTTCTGTGGGAAAAAAAAAGCACAAAACAAAAACAAAAATGGATATTATTATTAAATTATTATTATTAATAGAGCTTATTTTGCTTTAGAACTTGGTAGGAAAATTGACAAAAATCAGAGTACGAAGAAGACTTCTTCTTTACCATAAATTTCGAAGCATGTATCCACGGTATACTTTAACTTTAACTTTACAAAGTATTAATAATTACATGACTCAAGCGTAATGGTTTAACATCCACAAGGATAAAAATGAAAATGAAAATAACGAAAGGAAATGTGAAATGCATATTACCTCGAAATATTCTCGAACCTCGTTGTTGATCTGTAAGAATTCTTGGGCAGCCGGCTCGTCCCGACAATAAGCCACATGCTTGTCGAAATCTCTCTCCTGAAAAATCAAACCAAGCCCACTCTTTCTTTCTTTTTCTTTAAAATTATTAATATAATTTTGTCATGATTCAGTTGATGCTTACCAGTCGCAAAAAAGTTTTTCCAAGCATTCTTGGTTGATCCGCATAGTATTTGACCCCCTCGATTAAGACCCTGCCGAACGATCTAAGTAAGGCCGGAATTAATATCATGCCAATTCACACCACGCCTACGGGTTACTTTGTTTTTTTTTTCAATCTTTCAAATTTCTTGTCAACGAGTTAACGTCGTTCTCGACAAGATCATACAAAAACTTTTTAATGATCCTTGCCGGGTTTGATTTTTATTCAGGGGGACAAACAAATCTTCAAACGCAGTTAATAAATCAATCAATTATGAATTATCATCGATAACAGTTAGAGAAAAATTGTCAATGTAATTTTTATATAATTTTTTCCATAAATTCTCATTTTTTCACTCAGTAAAATCAATTATCGGCTGTAAATGACCTGTAATATTTAAAAAAAAAAATGAAATCAATGAAAATAATTCATAGGCGGCATGTAACAACATTTTCCATACATGAATTGGTGGGAATTTCGAAATGATAAATTGTGGCCACTCATGTACATACACAGTAACACACGAAAACTGGCAAACAACCATCAGAAAACTCCACTTACGCCATTTTTCATCGACTGCTATGGAATAAATAATGACAACGGTTGGTGAACGATGATCGTGTGTGTCTCAAATTTCGATATTTTTTTTGTTTTTTTGTTTTGTTTTTTTGTTTTTTTTGTTTTTTTTTTGTATTGTCTCAGTGGTGAAATAGA
The DNA here is from genome assembly GCF_000806365.1 of Fopius arisanus. Taxonomy (NCBI): domain Eukaryota; kingdom Metazoa; phylum Arthropoda; class Insecta; order Hymenoptera; family Braconidae; genus Fopius; species Fopius arisanus. Next base: position 930,406 of record NW_011887789.1, on the reverse strand, counting down.
GTCTAGTTTGGTACGTCTGGTATCTTAAGGGTTGTATCGCGAATTCTAATTGAGTGATCAGAACGAATATATACGTACGTATTATGGAAATCAGCAATGTGTTTAAGATTGCTGAAAATAATTTCCTTGTTATCACGAATGGCCCTGGGGACTCCAGGGTTGTCCAAGGGTTTAAGGTATCTCTCAACCACCTGTTGAAGGTCTTTGCCGAATTCTTCCTCAGTTTCAACCAATTCCTTCACCACAGCTCTGGAGAAGAAAGAAAAAAAGAAAAAGCTCAATAGTCCGAATATAATTGAGAGAATTTATTTTAGGAAGAATGTGTCCTATTGAAACATACTCTCGTCGATATTGGGAATCTTCTGGGCGGTGTTGACTCAGGGTCGAACTGTCCTCGCTGAGAGCTGTCTGCATGAGTATTGACATTGGCAGCCATCCCTCTTTCCCGTCTATCTTTCGGACTCGTGCTCTGTCACAAAAATATATAACATATTAATTTCCATCACTTATAATTCCCAGCAGTTCATCAGCAGTTCCCTCCTCTTAATATTTCACAAACGCGCTAATTTTATCAATTATCAATAGCAATATCTACTATATTATTTATTGAATTATTCATCTCGGCAATTTTCATGTCATTATCATTGGCACTATGGCAAAACGAGAAGCATGAGGCGTGACGCGTGGCAATAGTCCCCACCTATTTTCTGTATTTCCAATTGTTCGCTGAGCTTGAACCTCACCTTTTGGCTCGTACTTATTTCTAGTTTAATGGTCTTATTATCGAAGTATCACTGGGAAAATGTTGCCATTAAACTCGTAAAATTGTGTGAAATTTTCAAATTTTCAAGTGGCCCGCTATTTAATAATGCTAATGCTAAACTCTATTGTAACAAAAATTCAACGAAAAAGACACTCTCATTGTTCCCAAGGGTTCAACGTTTTCTGAACTCCTAGATTGAAACCACCTGTCCGTTTAATATGTGGTTGAATGGTTGAAAACTTATTTGTCATTTTCAAGTTCCTCCCGCACACGCTATGTGAGATTTTATTGCTTTGTCTCTTAATTCAATCATTCGAATTCACTCAAGTAGCTTCTGTGCGTGTAGCATACCGACACTTGCACCCACAACTCGACAATTTCCAACTGACGATCGGCTCGTTGACACTGTCTATTCTCGCCGTCCATCATCACAATCCTTGCCATCTCACACCCAGACCTTACCTCTGAATATTAGAGTCCGATATCGACCTGACGACGCCCCTAGCCCGCAAATCAGTGTGTCTTCTTCTTGGTCTCACTGATAGCTTGTGACGAGCGGCCGAACTATCCAGACACGCTTCAACCTTCCCTATCTCCAGATCAGGATCCATCCTAGATCTCCTGCAATATTCTCATATTCATATTCTCAATACTCATTCAAACTCCAAGCCGTTAGTCCTTGAGCTTAAGCTCATTGGAAAGCTCGTTGCTCTCATTAGATGAAAATTTATCAAGCACTAGTGAAAATTCTCAGAGGAACACAGTCAGTCAGTCGTTCAAGCTAAAACCATGTGTGACATAACTGGCCATATAATGTACTCATGCCACTCAGAAATAGAATAGCTGGAAGATCTACTGGCAACTAACAAACGCAACCTCCACACAATGACTCTCATTACTTTCGGCAAAAGTCTTTCCAAGAGGATATTTCAAATATATTTTCAACTTCTAGTCGAAATTTCTTATTCACTATTTTATTTTATTCTCAGATTATGATAAATCTCAGGGATCTATTTATAGAAATATGGTGAAATTTTTGGAATGAGTGAGTGAACGGGATGAACTCATCTATTTTCCGTGGAGGCCAATGATCTTGGACTTTTTATTGAACATTTTTTATCATCTCCCTCCGTTGATGCAAACTTTCCACTGTTCTATATTAACTTGCGCAAATACTCGGGGAATTTAGACTGATGGGGCATGTCGTGAGCACCTGTTATGAGTTATACCCATTATCATCTGTTGTATTCTATCGGTTTTTAGGCAATGACAACGCAATTCCCATGGAATAGTGAATTTAGGCGATTGTATTTGAAAATATTAATTATTATGTCGAGATATGTTCTACGAAGAACATGTTTTATTGTGAAGCAAATAGGAAACGTATTTCCACAGCGTTTCTTGTCATTAAATTGAAAACCTTCATTCACTTGCCTATGACTGTATTTTTTTTTTTTTTTTTTTTTTTATCATGCTGAACAGTTTACTAATATGCTCTATTGCTTGATGGTTAATTTTAGCAGTGCTCGGAATAGAGCGGACCAAAATAGTCATCACACGGTGCAAACGTGGAAACTACATGAGTCAGAACATTTTGCGCACATTCGTAACAATTAACGTAATTATAGAGAAAATTGAGAAAAAATATAAGAGCATTTGTGTTGAATTGTGTTGGTTCTCACTTGGTCAGGTCGTCTTGAATATCAACTGCTTCGACGATGTCGCCGACAGTAACAGAGAAATCGTTGTCCGTTTCTGATACATAATCCTTCACCACCACGAAATTATCCGATTTCTGAAAATGTACATAATCACTGAATATTTTTATCCTTACGATATTCGCTAGAAAATACTAGTATTGAACAATTCAAATCAATTGACTTTTTCTATTGAATATCCGCAATAAATAAAAATCCTATGAATTTTTTGAATGATTGCATTATTTCAAATTGACATCGATGCAAAAAAACAAAAACATAGAAGAATTCAATACAATATTTGATAAATAATGTCAAGTTTTACATATTATTTTATCGTTGTGAGGAGAGTTGAAAAAATATATTGAATCGCAGTCTCAATAATTGTCGACAATTTCCATTTATAGAAGACTCTTCATTTGAAAAGTCTTTGGGTGAATTTGGGTGAATTTCCAATTGCCTAAAGGAAGAGAGAGAAAAATAAAAAATTGCCCCACAATTTACCCCATTCTGATAAGCCCCCTCCGGATTGCCACTGCTCCGTCTTCTCAGGCTAGGAGTATTTTCTCTACTTAACCAATTCTCCAATGTTCTATCGGTGAAATGAATCCCGGCACTCGATTCTCTGGCATTAGTCGAAGTAAAGGAAGTTGTCAAGCTGGTTTCCCCCTCGTAATCCTCCTCTCCAGCAACAGGAATGGCATACATGGAGAAACGATGGGCCGAGGGTTTATTGAGCTTGAGGGCGGAGAAAACATGAAGCGGCTCAAAGTGGGATATTCCATTCTCATCGAGAACCGTGTAAGCGACCTGTCCAGTGAGAACAGCGCGTGATGCATCCCTCGGAACGACGGTCTGGAAACCCTTCTTAAGTATCATAAAAATCGTTGATGGCTTTTGATTTCTTCTAATGAAAAAGTCCTCGATGGCGAGACTATTCTCTGCATGAAGTAGCGCTGTCGGAATATCCCCGGAGGATTGTAGAGGTATACCCTCAGGGACAATCATCAAGGCTGCGCTCTCCCGGACAAGTGTTCTCAATTGTGGATCGGTTTTAGCGAGCTCCGGATCGCTACTGAGATTTCTCAGGGCTGCAACAAACTGAGGACGAGTTTCCGCGAGTTTTCGCATTACTGTTAATCTCTTGAGAATATCCAAAGTAACTTTGTCCCCGGCCAATGCTCGTGTAGATTTTTCGTCGCTAATGACATTAAGGAGACTGGTGGCCGTCGAGGACATACCCAGAGCCCTCGCTAAACCCACCGCCTGTAGAATGAGCTCTCTCACATGTATACCTTTGTCGTCCAACAATTTTCGTACTTGAAGTTCACTGGATTCTCGAACCGCGTCTACGATCGCCTTATGGACGCTCTCCGCTGCTTCTTTTTCCGACGAGAGTGCTGCCACTTCCTGCGAGACTTTCTTCAAAACGCTCGATACCAGCTCTGGATTTCCCTCCGAGACTTTTCGAAACGCCGAACCGAGCACCTCGTTTCCCTGCTCCTCCTCAAGGACCGCTGACAATCTCTCCAGGACTACATCATCCTTCAACGAGTGCTCCACTACCGTTGACTTGAGAATGTCAATCTTGTTGTTACGTAATTTAAAAAGTTGGAAAATGGTGCTCTCACTTAGGCTCTTTCTATTGTGAGGTATAAGTAATATTTTTAGCGCTTGGTTCACTGCCTCATCAATCGAGATGGAATTTTTGCCAAGGGCTACCATGAAAGCCTCACTGATTGATGACAATATGTTATTATCCGGCTTTCCTTCTCCATTTTCACGAGGATCATCGGCTATAGCCAGAACGGCAGCAGCTATCGCTGTTTTAATAGCTTCATTCATCCAATTGATATGTTCGTGATCGTGATGGGTTTGTCCATTGGTAACCATGAACGCTCTGCCATTGCACACATTCTCCAAGTTGAGCTTTTCTCCGTTGTAATATTGCTTGATGATGCTGTAGGCTAATTGGGAGACAGTTGACACAATTTGGGCCATTTTTACTGCCGAGTCCCCGAGGAGTCCGAGGTTTTCAACGATTGTAAGGGCGTTCTCAAGTACCATCGCTGTAGTATCTCCGTCGACGCCGACACTGGGTACATTGGCTGATATCTTTCGGCCAATTGACATTCCAGCTTCTGATAATTGTCGGAGAAGTCTCGCGTCAATGCTAGGCTCTCCGCTTTGCTCTGCACCATTGCAGTGGGATTGCGAAAGCCGAAGTAATCCGAGTTCCTCAGGGGTCACTTCGAAACCCTGAACGGAGAACTCCATTTCTCCCTCGGCTGTGTCCGTCAAGTCCGGAGCAACAAACCGCGGTCCCTCCTCTGTCTGTACCATTTGTCCGGGTACAAAGGTCACTCCTAATATTCCAGATTCAACGACACAACCGGGAACGAAACGCGGACCATCTGGAGTGTCGATTACCTGTCCAGGAACAAATCTCGAGCCTTTATCCTCTATGGATATAACCTGGCCGGGAATGAAAGTCGGCCCAACTTTCGTCTGAACTATCTGTCCAGGAAGAAAACGCGGCCCCTCGACAGTTTCCACAGTCTGACCGGGCACGAATTTTGGTCCACTCCGGGTATTCACCATCCTTCCGGGTACAAACTTGGGCCCAGAACTCGTCTCCACCACTTGACCAGGCACAAACTGCTCTCCCTTCTCAGTTAAAACTGTCTGACCTGGGAGAAATCCTTCCTCGGTCATCACTCCAGGGACAAACCGGGGCCCTTCCTTTTCCCCTCTAACCAATTGTCCGGGAACAATGCGTGTACCTTTGGGAGATTTTCCAAGCGTCTCAGGAATGAACTCGACGCCGTTTTCAGTTTGAATCATGTGACCGTATATCTCTTCTTGGTGTAAGAGGGAAAAAACGCTTGCTGTTTTGGAATTCACTGCAAGTCCAATCGGTCCGGGCTTCAAAAATGTTATGTCAGCGACGGACTTGGCTGCAGCAAATTCAAAACCACTGGGTCCGGAGATTGCTCGTCCCGCAACGAACCTTTCTCCTTTCGCCTTCGTATTCACAATCATTCCCTCAACGAATTTTTTCCCTACTGGAGTCTCCAGAGTGGTGCCAGGAATGAATGTTTTACCGTGTGGTGTGTCCACTGTGATTCCGGGAATGAAATTTACTTGTTCAGTTTGTTTATTTGTAGTGAGATTTTGCCCAGTGACAAATTGCATGCCCCCTGATGTTTTCATAGTCCTTCCAGGAGTAAAGATATGTTCTCCGTTGGATGTAAGCAAACATTGTCCGGAGATGAACTGCCATTTGTCGTTAATCTTTGCACTCTGCCCCGGTATGAATATGTGCTCGCGATTTTGTGCGATAGTCTGTCCTGGCGTAAATATACCACCCGAGTCGGTCAGAACCGTTTGTCCCGGCACAAATCTATTCCCCCCAATGGCAATTTGTCCAGCAACGAATTTGGGACCTTCTTCCGTGAGTATTGTCTGTCCCGGCACAAATCGCCCCCTCTCATTCATATGGATCGTCTGACCCTGAACGAATCTCCACCCACCTTTCGTCTCCAACGTTTGTCCAGCGATGAACACTGGAATTTGCCCTCCATTTTCTGAAATGGTAACGATCTGTCCAGGGATGAGCAAAGGCCCCTCTGGAGTATGAACAGTGAATCCTGGAACGAAGGTTGGCCCTTGAGGGGTTTGCAGGGTTTCTCCAGGAACGAAAACCGAACCACTTGGAGTCTCGAGCGTCTGTCCTGCGACGAATCGCTGCGCCGATTCAATATCTACCTTGAGACCCTTGATTTTATGAACTTGTTGCTTTGATCCATTCTGCACATTCCTCACAATCTCTGGAATTTCCTTAACTCTCGGCAGTTCCTCAAGGGCTTGCTCACCAGCGATCAGCAGCCTCTCTCGAACACCCGTGGTTTCATCAAGTTTTTCTGGAGGAAGATTGAGCAATAATCTCTGAATTATCGGATTAATTTCAACTTCTAACGGCGTCAGAGGCTTAATAATAGATACTGTCTCAAATCCTCCAGTCTCTTGGGATATGGGTAATGTGACCACCCCAATTTCCCCTGCCTCGAGATCAATCACCTCTGGAGGAATGCTAATCGCACTGGGTAGCTCGGTGACAATGGGAGTTGCATCAATTGTGCCAATATTACTCTGAATATCAGTCCAATTACACGTCTTTATTATCGGATCAATGAAACTCTCGTGGTTCTCATTGACAATTGTTAACTGTCTCTCTCCCGATTTCCCGATTATATCATCGAGTTTGACATTTTTCCAGTGAGTTGCCTCCTCGTTAGCATGCTCCTTGCTCCTCCTCAGCTCGAGCTGCTTTGCCTTGTTTAATTGTTCGATAAGAAAGACCTCATCATCAGCCATCTCCTTATCCTCGAATATCTTCTTGGCATAATTGAGTTTAGGTGCAGCTCGTTTCCTCCTCTTTTTAGCCTCAGTCTCGAGCCTCTCTCGTTCCTTGATTACTTGCTCGTGGGTCCCTAGGCCCTCATACAAATCATCAAAATCATCGAGTTCCTTGAAATCAACCGAGACATTGCGGCCCTGCTTAAGTCTCAGTAGAACGGTATCACAGTCCCTTGACAACATCACATCGCTTACATCACCGTCCCTGACAGCAGCCTCTAAACTAGCTGGAAAGACTAGGCTACACCTCCTCTCTTGTACCGTGTATACAAACTTCATCTTCTCCTCCTCCACTTTCTCACCCATCTCCGAGGAGAATTTTTTCCTCTCAAGAAGATCCCTCAGGGCTCTCTGTTGTTCGTCATCTCCTTCCAACACCGGAAATACATAGCGGTAGTCCTTGATGACGACGTGCTTCTTTTTTTCACCGAGAATAAGCCCGGCGGTGTAATGGTGCGAACCCAGTGCAGAATTATTTGTTATCCGACATTTGGATTTGTCACTATTGTGCACACCCAGTAGCACGGGAATGTAATGGTGTGTCGGCAAACCGTACGACTTACCAGTTATTCGACAAAATCGTTTGGCATCAGCTGGACTTATTGGAGGCAGTAATGGAAAGTAATTGGGCTTGGGGAGGCCCCGGCTCCTCCCCGTTATCCTGCAGAACGACATTTCTCCTTATTCCTCCTTATTCACACTGAAATATTTCAAATTTTCAGCGCCACACTCATTTCTATTCGAAGATAATCCTTGGATTCCTCCGATTTCTTAACTACCCCCAATTCATGAACTCTACGCTGCCATACTATCGGCTTCTGCACTTAAATATTTCAACGGCTAACTCCTAACCGAAACCGAAACTCGTAATTTTCTCAATGACTTTTCTCCTGAATTATTTTAGCATCCATTAATGATTTTAACATCCGATGAAAATTTTCCATCTTTTATAATACAATATTATATTTTTAATTCGGGAGCACAATGAGTCAGAAGCGCCTGTCAGACTTAATATATTAGGATTCTGTATTCATTCATTATTGTTTTGGAATTCGGCCACTGAATCGCATTCAGCCACTGAATCGCAAATAAAGTGTGGCAAGAGAGAGAGAGAGAGAGAGACAAACAAAAAGAAGAAGAAATTTATGGACAATTTGACACGAACACTTTCCACCATTGTTTTTTCTAATAATATATTTGGCTTTTTTTGTATGGAATATGAACTGTAATATACTGCTGTGGTGAAAGTTCAGTCAACTTTACGTGGATGACTCCTACAATACATGGAAATACATCACATCTATTTTGGTGGCGCACTTTGGAAAATTCAGTCTTCAGTCTATCGTTTGTGGTAGTTATTTAGATCAATAGCTACTGGTTTATAACAATTTTATTCACTTTTACGACACACGGCAAAATTTTCTTCATTTTTGCATCTTTTCTTTTTTCATTGTATTATGATGAAAATTATGCACTTTTCACTGGTTTTAAGGGTTGGAATGGGAAGGAACGATGGATCCCTCCTCAGTACATCTGTACCTCGTGGCGGTACGGAGTGGCTTTACGGTTGTATAAGACGGTTGGAGGAAAAGTGTATGACGATGCCGTGGCAAACGGCAGACTACCCAGAGGCGGGTTAACCAAGTGCCTAAAAGAACGTATAGTGCCCGAGTAAGACCGAGTTAACTCACACTTCTCCCCTCAACCAGAAATAGCTACCCTCCTTGCTCCTCCATCTCTACCTCTTCAGGAGGATCGCCTGTCTATGTTTTTAGGAAACATGAGATTAAAATTATGGTGATTGTTGAATTGTTGTATGCTCCACTTTGCAGAATGCCACGTTTAATAAGGATTAATGTGATTGGGGAGAAATCATCATTCATAATTCACAAGAATTTGTTTTATTTTGAAAAACACTGACTGTCACTGACTGTCACTGGCTGTCACTGGCTGTCACTGGCTGTCACTGGCTGTCACTGGCTGGCTCACAATTCTCCATCGTCATTCATTATTTTTCTTTGATAGTTTTTTTTGTACAATAAGGACATTGCATGTCAAATTCTGAAATAATTTGATTAGGCAGTACACAGTACATACCTCATTTTTCACACTTGACTGGCAATCGAACAAAACATTAAAATATATTAAACTTAATGACAAATGAATACTCAATTGTGTAAATCTATCATATTGGTAGTAAAAGTTTTCAATTTGAAGTTTCAATGGAATCGTGACAACTACAAATAACAACCGCAATTACTGTTTTATTTCCTCGACAGTTATATCATTCTCAAATGAAATTAACTTCGGAAAACATTGCGGTATTCATCTCTAAGTTGTTCATCCATCGTCATGATCGAGAGCTTCCTTCAGCCCCCGACGATGACAATTCAAAGTTGACTAAAAAAATCTGGCATACCACCAGATTTTTTAGCGACTACTCCGAAACCAAAGTTTCCTCCTCTTTTATTTACAATCAGTAAAGAGTGAAGCGATAAAGCACCCATTGTATGAATATCCTGAGATGAGTCGTCATACGTAGATTCTGCTAAATCTGTTGAATTTGCTTGATGCGCGATTAGTTCTTTTTGCTGAAAATTTTTTCCACTAAAAAATATTTACTCAGATGACACGAGGACTTACCTCTTCAGTATCGATGATTCCGATCGGCAGTTTTTCATTGCTAACGGTACTTGCGCTCATTAACACTCGACTCACCTCCGATGAAAATTCTACAATATTTTCCCATTATATTTTATTTATTTTTCTCTTATAATATCGATACAGTTTTCTATCTCAAATAATAAAACTGCGTTTATTTATCAAATAAAAAAACTGCATTTATTGGAGGTGAGAATTAAAAAGGATCTTTTTATTGGGAAAATGCAATGCTTTCATGCAGCATTTAAATCATCGGTTGAAAAAAAATATATAATTTGAGAAATGCAAGGAATTATATCAATCATAGTATTTTACCTTTTTTTCGTTTACTTGAAGATGTTGTTAGGGAATCTTTCGATGCCATGGTAAATTATTAGGGCATTATTCTGAAAATATATGAATGAAGAAGTTAAGCTTGAAGATTTAACAGTATGTCGGCATAGCAGATTGGTATATTTGAATTTATAAATAAACTTATATGGGTAGGACAACAAGGCGAGGTAGTGCTGCCACCTCAAAATTCCCTGTTGAAACGGTTCATTTTACATTTTACTTTGGCGACTGACATTCATCACCTATTCATCACACACGTTATATTGATTATAAAAAAAAAAAAAAAAAAAAAAAAAACACGTTATTTCGATATTTATCGGTTGTTAATGCAATTCCGATGCGACAATTTAATAATTTATAATATTGCCAAGACTTTCAATTTATCTCCCGGATGATTGGTTGCACTTGAGATCTTGATCTATTTCCATTTCCAGGCTATTTTTGGATAATTTTGGGGCCTTCCACATGGAGATGACCGAACTGGAACTCAAGGCTCTAACAATTGTGTCACCCAAATACCTCGATCCACACTTACTATTCATAATTTTTCATTAATACACAGAGAAAAAAAGAAGAAGAGAGCTATAATGTATGCACAAGCTCGATCTCGGACAATATTTTCCAAATGATTGAGCCTAGGAAGAAGCTAGACTCAACCAGCTGATTCACCTGTCATCGCGTTGCGATTTCAACGGTCATTGTCTATTTAAAACGATCTATTTTGCATGTTCGCCAAATATATTAAAAAAATCTTAGCTAGTTAAGCTAGCTCCTCATTCAGGGTATGAATTTTCAATTGTTTCATTAAAAATAGAACAAAGATAGAGAAAGTTTAGACTGCGGGTGCGCATCACCTTGCGGTATGGATTTTGAATTGATTGATTGATTCATTAGGGATTCAGTGAATATTTTCACATAGACTTTAGATACATTCGTGAAGCGACGCTAGCCGCTATACATGCAATGTGCGAATAAAAATAGAAACATTAACGAACTAAAGATGAAGTGTATGAAAGTTTCTATGAAGCTCCTCTCAAAATCAGAGGGAAGAAAAAATGATTTATATAAACTCACCTCGACTTCTCTTCTGTCACGGTATTCACACAAATTCCAGATAACGATTTAGTATAAATAAAGGGAAAAATTATTGACACGAGTTAAGGTAAGGTAGCAGGCGAAGTACACGAATAAATTGGAGGTGGATATAAACAACTCGACGGCTATCTCGAGACTGCGGTACCAATGCCAGCTCTAAGACGTCGCGACGTCCTCCCCTCGCCTCCCAATCCTCCTCTTAATCTCTCTTTGTATCGGCGATTGCCTCAGCCTTTCCTCTTTCAATCATTTCCATTCTATCCATCGTGAGACTAATCAAATGGGTGATTTTAACGGAAACTACCCTCAATTAAATTATAACACGAACCAAGTGCAATCAAGTATAAGGACCACTTGCACAATACTAAAATCCCTTGTTGTTTTCATTATTGCGTATATAATGCGAAGAATACTTTTCCCTTTGGTCGGATGTAATGTAAATTTCGACTTCAACTTTAGGAGCTCGTGAACTCGATCACTTGCACCCGAAAGTTCGTCTAATAATAATCGATGGCCACAACGGGGTTATTTTTAATTTCAACCGACGTCTCTAACGCCAAAGTCGAGAATCAATTGAGAGGAGATTAATCATTCCGCACAGCAAGCTGGGCCGATGATGACCCTGACAAAAAATGTATATTTTATCAGCACCAGCTGCTACTTTGGCTAAATTTACTTGTTGAAAATTTCAATAAAAAATCATTGCCCCAAGTATTTATTGCCGGGAGGGGGTTAATCTCCCTTGGTGCAAACGAAATTAACACTTTTATAATAAAAGGCGCTCCTCCGCCAATAATTATCATCTCGTGATCTCTTGATTCAGTGGAATTTACCATTCGAATTAAACACTTCGTCTTGAAACTCTCAACGTTTCATCGTTGCCAAGCCGCCAAGCATTTTCCATGCTCAATTACAATTTTTAGGAAAATAGTGGATGAAACTCCCAAACTGAAACTTGATTTAGCAAATAATGTATTCGTTAACGACTCTGGTGGATTTATTAAACGAATTTTAAAGAATTTGTTTGATGGATGCTGTCTCTATGTAATTTAAACGGCAATACGCGTATACGCAATCTGATTAATTGAGGCCGGTACGTATACTTGGCAGCACCCCAACATTGTTCATTCGGCCCATCCATTAGGTTTCGCCCTAACAGTTGTATAATATCATATTAAAAAATAATCTCCAATTATTTGTTGTGAAATGAAATTTGGAAATGGTTGAAGTAAGTTTAACAAGATGGAAAATAAATACTTCATAAAAATGCAATTTATTGATTTTAATTGTATCAATAAAATTTGTGAGATCTTCAACAAAAGCTTTTAATGAGTATAAAATTATCAATACGAATTATTCATTGCTGCAGATTTGGTACAATTAATACTTCTTTATAACTTTCTCATTCCCTTAGCGGTTCTGCGCGATTGAATGATTCGCTTCGTTGATTCCTTTCGTTGACATAAGCTTGAGAAGCATTGAAAAAAATTTTATGTTTATTTACATAAAAAAAACTACATACATTTTACAATGGAGCAAATATAAAATGATACATTTAATGGTAACAATTCAAACTGCTTTTGTTGAAAATAAAATCCATCCCTTTATCTCTCCTCGATTCTCTCTACACATTATTTTTAAAAAATATAATAATACTAATAATAATAATAAATAAAATTCTGCCCACGCAAATAACGAAATAAGGCTGCAATTTCATAATATATAAGAAAAATATATATTTATCATTGTTTTGGCGGTCGAAAACGAGATATAATGAGAGGTACATGGTTTGAATCGAGCAGTGTATAATTCTCTACACTCAATAATTCACACTGGATTACACCTCATTTGTTACTTCCCAAATGTGCTTTGTGCAACATACGGAAGCCTTTTGTGAGCATTGAGACGTTATAATCAATCACAAAGTAGATGTTGTACTATTGATATTTTAATATCCCCAATATAATGTTATTTTGATATCCAAGAAAATCGAAGGCGTCAGTGAATTTACGAGGTGGTTGATGCACACTTTGCTGGTGTTATTATTTCGCGCTAATATCACATTAATTTATCGAATTAAATACTATTTGTTGGCCATTCGCTGACCATTTGCAACACGGACAAGATGCAAACGAAGTTAATGTGGCAGTTTTAACAATTTTTTTTAACAATTTTTTTTGTTTTCAGGGCTGAATGCTTTTGTACTGGGGTCAATTTACGACAATCATGTAACATTTTGTCCATCCGATAATAAAAATTTATTTCTTTGAAAAACTCACTTATTTCACCAACTAATTCACAGTAGATGAACACTGAAGCCATCAATCAGCCTTCCAACAGCCCTTCGCCTCCTCCTCCTCCCAACTACAAAAATTATTTTCTGAATTACAAAATCGATCCATAGCACCTCGCTTTGGCCCCTTTCTCAATGAGCCTACTATATACAGATTGCGCTGCAACTTTCATCGGACTTATTTGGTGTATCTGCATTTTTAGTCCCTGAGAAAGAGCCACAGGGTCTTTTCCGACAGCAGCAAAATTTTTCAAAAAATTCACTGAAATTATTTCCACCGGATTCCTGACGAAAAACACCGCTGGATGCCTCATCGGTGCAGACAGCAATAAATGCCTGGAGATCATTTTTGGGAAAGCCGTCGCGATAGTACACTTTAATGGTATCATAGGCATCCATAATAACGGAAATAAAGAGACTCAGTACCACATAGATATAAAGTGAGATGAAAGTGTAGAGATAGATTCGGGAATACCACCAGAGGAGTGGAGATTTAAAAGATGTAATGGAGAAAGTTGCGAAGAGTTCATCTCCATTGATGAGAGCGAAGAGGCATTCGGAGGTGGTGGCGAGGCTTCTAAACTTGAGGTGATAGGGACCCAAAGTGAGCCACCCACAAAATGTAAAACCAGCATAAATAAGAATGGCACACACCAGGAATCTTGCGACTTTGGGTGCTGCCTTCTTCAAGGTGAGAATGACAACATTGTAAGTCTTGAAAAATCCGAGATATCTGAGGACTCCAAACCACACTAGCAGATTGCCCGTGCCCAGAAAAATACTGCAGATGTTCCAGTGGTCACTACCAAAATACTTTCTCTCGATTTGTTCCTTGATTGCCGAGCCTACGATAATCAGCAGATCGTTGATAATAATCATAATGTACCACATATTGAGAAACTCGAGGCGCCCCTCAAAGCTCAATGACTTCCCATACATCTTCTTAAAGAATCGGATTGTATCGAACTTTAGAAGTTGCGCCCTATAGATGGCTCTGGAGCACAACCCCAAGGAGATGGTGCAAATAGATATGACAAATAGATTGAGGAGTGTTCTCAATGCAGAGTCAATCCTGTTATCAGTAATGTACCTCGTATCACCTTTGCATTGCAACCTGTTGGATTCCGCATCTAGAGATAGTAGCATTTGCCCATCAAAATCACTATTATCTAGAAGGATCTTGATATCGAATTGATAGCAATCAGGCGGTGTTATCGGTCCTGCTGCCTTTAAATTCACCGTTTTTACAGCAAATTTAAGCTCTGCCTTTACCAAAGCGGAGAAATTGATGATAATTTTTTTTTCCACCAGTAGTTTCTTTGCTTGAATTGTAGGGACACCGTAGAAGGTGTGGTTTATCTGAATACAAATCTTCTCTATCTCGTTGTTAAATACATAGCTCTCGTTAAAACCAAATATGGTACCTTCTTTGTACTGGTACAGACATAAATCAACTCGGCCAATGGAGTTATCCTCCTCGGTATATGAGTAGGAGCCAATAGCGTTACTGAGATTATAATATCCTCTTAATGCGTAATCAATTGTTGCATAGAATTCATCTTGCTTGTAGAGAGCCAGTGGTGCTGTTGTTGGGGGATAGGCTGGTACCTAAAATAGATTATCAGTGATATCAATTGATACGTGATAATCACTCTGAGATTAACAACTTGATGAATAAGGAGACTGAATCAACAGGGAATAGTGATAGTACTCTACAACTGATAACGGGCCATGAGTTCGCTGAATGATTAGTTTTATCGGATGATCCGGGCTAAATGTTAAAGTAGTATTAAAGCATTATAGCATTAATTTATCCATTGAAACATTGCCATTAGAACAAACCATTGATTTTTAGCGGTAATAAAGCAAATGTATGTTAGTGATACCATTATACCATTTGATCGATTGTTTCAATGAAAAAATAAATTACTACGTCCAGGTAATTTATCAAGCATCGTGAAATGAAATGAAAAATTTGTTTTCTTCTTATCAAAGATAATCACCTCTTGGGTAGCATCCCAACCCAGCAGGAACAGATGGGAAAAGGCTATTTTGTTGTCCCACGTGTAATTAACGTGCATGTAGTTGTTGTGAGCGAAAAGACAGAGCTGCACGGTGACTAGAATAATCTTGATCACTTGGACGATGAATTTATAGGGAACACGACGACGGGCCTGCCATTTTTCAATAGGATTCATAAAGAAGAATCGCAGATGGCGACGCATCTTATCTTCGGCATAAGCGACTGCGTCGTAATGAGGCTCATCGATTATTCCATCCCTGTAGAGAATTGAACGGCATTGAATTAACGTAACCCAATCTATTTATAAAATTGTATAAAAATTTATTTATTTTTATTAATTATTAATTAATGAAAAATCGAATGTGTTTATTAATTATCTGATCTTTCTGCACACTCCGAGAATTTGGAAAATTCATCGATTGCATAGATAGAATATAATTTATAACCGACGCATATTCACTATCCAAGGGGATTTTTTAGTTCCCTTTCTGAGGTACTTAGATAAAAATTCTAGAGTTCATTTGTCGATGAACTTAATTATGGATGATTAACGGTGAAATAATAAATACTACAGACATATTTTTGCAGCTTTCACCTCGTTCTAACGAGCGAGTGGTATTTTTTTTCTCTATCTCATTACTGGTTTAATGCAGTTTATTCAGAGACCAGATTCATTATCTCGGACGTCAGATGTTTTTCAAAATAACAATTAAAATTGACAAACCATATTTATCACGATAGTTGATATGCATAAATAATTTTTCAATCAGTATAATTCGTATAAATGATAATACATGTGATGACTATCCTTCATTGGAGATTAATCGATTGACATCGTCATGGAGTTATGCTAACAAAGGAAAAAACAAAAGTGGAATTTGCTCTGGAATGAATTAGTTGAATTTGCATTATAAAAATGACATACCTAGAAAGATTAGCAGGCCTATGAGCGAATGGACTGTGCTCGTGTTCATCAGCACTATCAGACACTTGGCTCCATGTATTATTTGTGCTTCTCAATGAATTGCTGCCACGCGCACGGTCCTCCGGATAACTCCTGTCATTGCCACTGCTAGCAGCCATTTTCCTTGTTGATGCCATATCCCCCTTGGTCTTCGATGTCGTCGTCGTATGTAAAATCCAATACCTCGAGTAGAATCACGGCGTTGTTGTGGAACACTGATTATCTGAGGCTAGAGGGCAGCGAAACTCACCACTGTGATGCTCACATCCGCAATGATCTAGTGGTACTGGCATTGATGAAATAATCAACAATAGAATTTCCAGGTTGTCAACGCTGATAGCCAGAGTTGTAGGAAAACTGATACGACAACTATCTATTCAATTAAACTATATGTGAGAGTACAGAGTGAGTGGCAGTGAGTGGTACCGTGTGGCGGATATCTACTGAGAACTCCAAATGACAGCGCCATTTGGTGCGAAGAGTACACAATGACAAACTGACACACATATGACAGCAACCAGCTGATTGAAAATAGGGGAGCTGCTCCTAGTCTGGACATTTGCTAATGTTTTATGCGAGTGATTATTGATGTTTGGATAGTTATTCATTAATCACCGCCTCATATAAATCTTCTGCTATAATGAAGGGGGAGATATTTGTTCGAGGTGTTGGGGATGTTTGTTCGATGTGATGACGATGTATGCCAATCCTTTATTATATAGATAAAGGAGAGCATAATGGCTACCGCTCAAAAATCAAATTGAAGAAAGTCAAAAGAAATAAAAATGGCGACTGTGAGTGTATCGAATGAGAGATTATAGGGGAGGTCAGCAACGCTTATGGGCAAAAGTAGAACACGGACATTTCGGCGTGGCGGTGGCGGGACTAAATTAGAGAGACCGTACGCCGTACCCGTGAATAAGGCAGAGTAC
Source organism: Fopius arisanus (assembly GCF_000806365.1). Classification (NCBI taxonomy): domain Eukaryota; kingdom Metazoa; phylum Arthropoda; class Insecta; order Hymenoptera; family Braconidae; genus Fopius; species Fopius arisanus. Next base: position 913,226 of record NW_011887789.1, on the reverse strand, counting down.
GAAGCTGAGCCTATACTTTGGTCAATCCTCTTTGAGTCCCTCTGGCAGCGGGACTTCTACTGAGAGTACTGAGTCAGTTACCGAGTTAGCTGACGGGCGGACACCCCAGCATTGCGTGTGGCGCCCTCTCTCTCTTGAGATGAGGTGCTACGATACCGATGGGGTCACTCAAACCCCCTGGACGTCGTCGGTGTCATCCAATATATGAAAGCGGAGAGTTGGTCTGCGATTGAGGTTTGAGCTGAGGTTTGAGCTGGTTGTGGCTGCTGGTTGTACATATATAAAGGCATGAGAATTGTACACTGAGTCTGTTGTGTTGTATGTTGCGCGTGTGGAATAAAGGTGACTAGTGGCAAGAGGGTGGGTCGTGTAAATCGTAAAATCGAGGGAGTTGGGCATTTGCAATCCAACAACTTTAATCCATCATCAAACCACCAAACTGGACAAGTCTTTACTTCAGAAAAGTCAAGCAGCCAGACGCATCCCAACTGCGCTGCTTCATAAATGCTCTCATAAAAATCATAAAAAATCATGCTGTCAAAAAAAAATCTCGATTCAATGAAAAGGCGTGAAATTTCTGGGACGCGATAGGTACATCCCGAGAATAACTTGAGTGCTCTTACGTGGTACAAGTGGTGGATAAAGTGACAGAGTGCCTGCACAGGGGGTTGATTGGATTGCCAAAGTGACAAACCCGAGGACCAACCAACTTAATACATGCCACTAAATTCATTCACATCTCCTCCTTTTTCTAACTCTCTAATACTCCAATGAAGAGTGAGGGACATGAAAAAGCCTCTATCTATTTATAATTATAGTCGAGTGAATCAACCTCTGTGATCTCCTCGTCTCTTCGTCTACAGGTATAAACGAAATCTTCACCTGGTAGTTGGCGATTTTGGCCAAAGTCTAGTCACCCTTTAAAATCATAACCGGCATTATTTATTATTTATTATAGTGCTTTATTGACATTTGTTATTGGTGACACATAGAAAGTTGTGCTCGAATCGCGCGGTACGCCCCGCCCCTTGGCCATTGTACCACGTGTGACATAATTTTATTCGGTGACTCGAGGTGAATCTATAGGGGAGGAAATACCTGGTACTGCTGTTCTCTAACAATATGACGAATATTCAATCACACTGGTTTACATTATATTTTGCCATCTAATCGTCGGTGTGACAAAGAAAATGTGGTGAGTTCCCTTTTATATTATTTTATTTAATCGATTTGATTATATGTGGTTTGGATTTTTATAAACCGGGCAAACCGGGTGCTTCTCGTTGCCGACTCTCGTGAAAATAAAATTGTAGTGTAAAGAAGATTCGCAGGAGAATATGGGTCAGTCAATGGAGGAATCATGTAGGTGATGCGTGCTACTATCGAATGGGGTTAAACCGATCTCTCCCTCCCCTATCCC